>NW_027448011.1:0-17723 GCF_038048845.1 Mixophyes fleayi | reverse complement strand
TGGCATTGTTGTCGGCTGCACTCTGGTTTCTGATCCATGGCATTGTATTAGGCTGTTCCATGGTTCCTGATCCCCTGGAACTACAGATGGTACACTGCTGATTTCTGATTCCTGGTTTTGAACTCATTGGTACTTTTATAGATTTCATTATCTTGCATTATCTCCTACAGTACCCTACATACAGGTAGCTATACACAGTAGCACAGAGTTTCTTTGTGGCTCCTTATATCTAGCACTGAGAGGATTCATGCTTGTCTAAGTAGCTTCTGCTGAGCTCTGTAATCCATAAATGTAGTGCTTGAACTGTCATCCATTTGAACCGTCTGCATACCTATTTCATTTATATCCTGAGTCTCCAGCATTTGTGTGTACATCACACTATTCCATATTCAGAACTCTTGGTATCTGTATCATCTTATTTTGTGCAAGATGACTACTTTAATTGGAGATGCCCATGCTAACACTTTTTCCTTTAAGAGAGAGATGATAAGAAATGATAATACCAACCTTGATTTTATCAATGGGATAACAAGCAGCTGGAGGCTGAAAGCCAAGGGCTATTGATTCATGAAACATTGACATGCAGCATGGTCACCAGTAAATTTATCAGGCAACAAAATATTAATATCTGAAGCCCCAACAACTATTGGTGCAAACTGAACCAGAGATGCTTTTGACTCATATACAGATTGTGGCAAAACTTGTACATTGGAAATCCCTTTAAAATTTGCACATAATTGCAATTTATTCCTCAATCTTGGCGGTTGCAGCTACTGCAGGACCCATTGTCACAGTTATTATGTAAGACAGATCAGGATTAGATATATAATTAAATCAAGAAATAACCCTTCAGACAAAGGCTGGCAATCTGAAATAGAATAGAGTAGTATGTTATGAAAGATATCCTCTACTTCCACTTCCATAAAGTAGGACAAATAATTGGAAGATGAGAGAAATAGAAATACTTACACAGCATCTCTTAATAGTAGAGTCTCCTTCTTTTTACAGCAGCAGAAGAATGTTGATGAACTAAGAATCAGAGATGTGATCACATGATCATATGATCACATGAGTCATTCCCCTGCAGTTCACCTCCGATCTCATTTGACAGCTGCTGCCTGTCACTGAGAGGCTCACAGCAGCAGACGGGAGGATGGGGGAGCAGACAGCAGTGGTGGACAGCTGTCATAGTAGTCAGTCTGAGCTCTCTGTTTTAATGAAAATCGATCAGGACCATCTTTACTTTGCTCCGCCCCACCAAGGAAGTGGGTGGGGCTATCAGGTGTTGGGGCCTACCGGTGGATAGTCCGGCTCCCTGGCAGGCCAGTCCGAGGCTGGGCGGAAGCCTGATTGCAGAGAGAATGGAATGAGAGGAGAGAAAGTGAGACAGGCGTTTGTACACTAATCGCTCAAGTAGTTTGGAGGCAAAGGGGAGGAGAGAAATAGGACTGTAGTTGGAGAGAGAGGCTGGATCGAGAGATGGTTTCTTTAGGATTGGTAAGATGAGCGCATGTTTAAAGGAGAATGGAAATATGCCAGTGGAAAGAGACAGGTTGAAGAGGTGAGATAGAGGTTGGCATGCAGTGGTGGAGAGGGAGCAAAGAAGTTGGGAGGAAATTGGGTTGAGGGCATAGATTGTAGGGTGAGATGATGAGATGATTGCAGAGACTTCGTCTTCAGTTACTGGTGAGAATGAATTAAGGTTGGATTGGGGAGTGTAAATAAAGGTGGGTAGAGTGAGTGAAGGGAGTGGAATTGGCATGAGGAAATATATTGTAGAATGGTGTTGATTTTGCAAAAAGGCGACGTGGGTTAGAAGACTGGGTGGATATTAGAGATTTGAAGAATGTTTGCTTGGCAATTGAAATGGCAGTGCTTTAAGATGAAAGGATGAATGGAGGAAATCAGGATGGGAACGAGATTTCATCCAGTGGCGCTCTGCAGTGTGGTAGCACTTTTGCAGGTAGCGGGTCTGTTTGGTGTGCCATGGTTGGGGTTTAGATCGTTGGAGACTATATGTAGTAGCTGGAGCTGCATTTTCTAGGGATGAAATGAGTGTTTTGCTTTAGAAAGAGGCAGCCTGATTAGAGAAATGCATTAATTAGAGAAAATAGTTGATTTAGTGAAAATGAGAAGTGGATTGGGTTAAGAGTACTTGCGTTTCGTTGTATAAATGTGGATTTGGGTGTAGGGGGGAGGGCATAAGGTAAGGTGAGGCTGAATGGAGGTTGTGGTCAGAGAGTTGGAAGGCTAAATTGGAGAAACCAGAGATGGTGCAGTAGTGGGAGAAGATTAGGTCAAGGGCGTGACTATCACAGTGGGTGGGAGATGAGATCAATTGGGAGAGACCAAAGGAGGAAATAAGTGAAAGAAGCTTAGTGGCAGAAGAGACAGTGGGATTATCAATTGGAATGTTGAAATCACCTAGTATGAGACTAAGCCAAAGAATAGGAAATATGTGAGCCAGGAATTAGGAAACTGGACCTGGGGGGGTGATAAATAATAGCAAGGAAGAGAATGAGAGGGAGGGTTCAGAGGGTATAACTTGGAAGGTGCCGTTTGGAGAAAGTAAAAATCCTGCTCCACCCTCTTGTCTGTTTCAAAGTTTGGGAGTGTGCCTGAGGGAGAGTCCTACCTAGGAGAGAGCTGCAGGGGATGTATTGTCAGAGGAGGTGAGCCAAGTTTCTGTAATGGCAATTAGGTTGAGAGATTTAGAAATGAACAGATCATGTATGGATGTAAGTTTGTTACAAACAGATCTGGCTTAGAACAGAAGAAGGGAAGAGAGGGTAGTGGAGATATGTAGATAAGGTTGGTGGGATTGGAAGTACAGTATGGATGGAAAAGGCTTGGGGTGGAGCAAAGAGTGTGAGTAGAATATGGGGATTGTACGGGACCCAGGGTTAGGTGAGAAGGAGCAAGGTAAGTAAGAAGACATGTTAAGAGGATTTGTGGGTGTGAGGTTTATGTAGGCTGGTGAGTGTGGTGGGTGCAGGAGACAAAAACAGTTCATGTGTGCAGACTAGCATGGAAGTGTCACTCACCGGACTGTTAGTGCCTCTAGGTTGGGACATGGGTCTCTCTCGCTCCTGCCGGCACCTCTCCTGAGCCGCGGCCGTCCGCCATCTTGACTAAGATTGCGCATGTGCAGAAACCCTGAACTGTTAATATCTCGCCTCTAGTCTCATTGGTTAATTAATCACCTCTCAGTAATTAAGGCACCTGTTGCCCTGTTGCCTTTGCCTGTTCTTGGTTCTCATTCCTTGAGACTCTGAGGTGTTTCCTGTTTCTGCTCGTGTTATCCGTTTGCTCTGGACAAGTCTCCTCTCCACATCGGTAGTAGAACTTACCCACTGCAGACTACTCTCGCTACCTCCATTACCTGCCTGCTCCTGGACAAGTCTCCTTTCCACATCGGTAGTAGAACTTACCCGCTGCAGACTACTCTCGCTACCTCCGTTACCTGCCTGCTCCTGGACAAGTCTCCTCTCCACATCGGTAGTAGAACTTACCCGTTGCAGACTACTCTCGCTACCTCCGTTACCTGCCTGCTTCTGGACAAGTCTCCTCGCCACATCGGTAGTAGGACTTACCCGCTGTAGACTACTCTCGTTACCTCTGTTCCACGCCTGCACCTGGACAAGTCTTCCCTTCACATCAGTGGTACAACTTGCCTATTGCAGACCACTCACGTTACTCCGTTCCACGCCTGCACCTGAACAAGTCTTCTCTACACATCAGTGGTAAAACTTGCCTATTGCAGACCACTCACGTTACTCTGTTCCATGCCTGTGCCTGGACAAGTCTTCCCTTCACATCAGTGGTACAACTTGCCAATTGCAGACCACTCACGCTATTCTGTTACACACCTGCACTGGACAAGTCTTCACTACATATCCGTGGTGAAACTTACCAGCTGTAGACCATTCATGCTTCCTTGTGATATAGCTACTACTCTGTATGGTACCTATTAGCTGGACTAAAGTCTACAAGTGCCTCTGTATTGTAGCTGCAAGTCGCTGACTCTTTTACTATATTGTTGATTAGTCTTTGCCTAACATTATCCAGTTATCAAGTACTGGACTGCTGTATGCTACCTGCGTGCTAAGGCACTTTGACTCTTTCCTCATTTTATCCTGTTTACTAAACTGCTGTACCATCACAGTTCCACGGTGCCAAGACTCAGCATTTATACTATTGAGATTCCTTTCCTTTATTCTACTGTATGGTTCCACTTATTCACCACACTACCCAGAGGTCCGCACTTCTGGTAAGTGTAGCTACACCTGGTGAATTCTGGGTAAAACTCCTAGTGCCCGTGACAGTAAGAACAGGCCATGACAGACCCAGGATCAGAACCAACAGCTAAGGATATGCTGCAGTACCTGGTTACTCGGGTTGAACAACAAGATGCTCGTCAGCAACAATTATTTCAATGTTTGCAGTCTCTAGTCTCTCGGGGAGATCCTGTGCAAAATGAATCTTCTACTAATAATCCCCCGGAGTCTTCTTCTCTCCCAGTGCCATCCCAGGTGTCTGTTGCTTCTACTCTACACCTGCCTACTCCCTCAAAATTTGATGGAGATCCAAAAGCTTGTAGGGGCTTTCTCAATCAGTGCTCTATTCATTTTGAGCTCCAACCTCAAAATTTCCCTACTCATCACCCTAAAGTGGCCTATTTAATCTCTCTGTTTTCTGGACAGGCTCTGGCATGGGCCTCTCCTTTGTGGGAAAGAAATGACCCCATGCTGGAGGATAGTGCCATGTTCATTTCAACTTTCCAAAGAATTTTTGATGAACCTGGTCGTGTTATTTCTGCTGCCTCTAGTATTCTTCGATTACGCCAAGGATCCCGTTCAGTAGCACAGTACGTAATTCAATTTCACACACTCGCCTCTGAACTCCAATGGAATAGTGAGGCATTGATAGCTGCCTTCTGGCAAGGTCTTGCTGACAAGATTAAAGACGTGCTGGCTTCCCAAGAGTTACCATCTTCTTTGGATGCTTTGATATCTTTGTGCAACAGAGTGGACATGAGATTCCGAGAAAGAAATTCCGAAAAGGAATCTTCACCTAAAGTATCGGGTCGCCTGCCTTCTAGATTTCGTCATCCCTCACCTTCAGTGGAACCCATGGAGATAGGACATTCTAGATTGACTTCAGAAGAGAGGGAATGACGGTTGAAGAATAAGCTCTGTATTTATTGTGCTGATCCTAATCACTTGCTGAACTCATGCCCTAGAAAGTCGGGAAACGCGAGGCCCTTACCTGTTCTGGAGAGGTAAGGTTTGGGTCCCTGGAATCCTCTCCACACCTTTTGAATTCTAAAGTTTGCTCTTTTGCTGTTACTGTTTCCACTTCTACTAAGTCTTTTACATCGCAAGCACTTCTGGACTCTGGAGCTGCTGGGAGTTTTATTTCAAGTTCCTTAGTGTGTCAGTGGTCTTTACCTGTGACTCCTTTAAAAACAGCTATTGCTGTTACGGCCATAGACGGTTCACAAATTATCAATGGAACTATTACTCAACGTACCATTCCAGTTCTTCCAGTTACTACTTGTCCTATTGTACTTGGCTTTCCGTGGCTTCAACTCCATTCTCCACAGATTGACTGGAATGTTCCGCAAGTTATTTCCTGGAGTTCGGATTGTCATCACAGATGTTTGACTCAAGTGGTTCCAGTGAAAATAAATAAATCATCTATAACACCTTGTCAACCTGGTCTTCCTCCACAGTACAACTCCTTTGCTGATGTATTTGATAAAGCCCAGTCAGAACGTCTTCCGCTCCATCGGGCTTGGGATTGTCCAATAGATTTACAACCTGGCAAAAATCCTCCTAGGGGTTGTGTTTACCCCCTTGCGTTACCAGAGACCCAGGAGATGTCTGACTATGTCAAGGAAAATCTCCATCGTGGGTTTATTCGACCGTCCATTTCTCCCGCTGGAGCGGGTTTCTTTTTTGTTAAGAAGAAGGATGGGTCTTTGAGACCGTGTATAGATTATCGAGGTCTTAATGCCATAACCATCACCTGGTGAATTCTGTGTAAAACTCCTAGTGCCCGTGACAGGAAGTAGTGAAGGGGAAATTATAATCGGAGAGGTTGGAATAGGATGATGGAGAAAGCAGAGGAGTTTGGAGAGAAGCATTGTGACAGTAAATAGGAGAGACTGTGAATTGAGTAGGTGCATGATGGAGATATGTGAATTAATGTAATAGCTGGGGTAGGTAATGAGAGAGTTGAACAGAACAAATGATCCAAATTGTGCGGGGCAATGGAAGAGGCGAAGGGTAGTTTACCACCCCCTGGCTGGGGTTAATGGAGTAGGCAGTTTTTAACACGATGAGGTCCAGGAGGATGCTGGCAGTTGGGGCAGAGGGTCTAGCAGCCAAACAGAGATGGTAACAGCAAACACAATTGAGCTCAGTGGGTAGCTGAACAGATGTTGAAACAGCAATGAAAGTTGAGCTCTGTGGGTCCCACAGCTGAACAAAGAGTAGATCCTAAAACAGCCTTGTTTTTCAGTATGAAGTCGATCCTCAGCACTGCTGTGACGTTTGTCAACAGTATTCAGAAATATACAAAGCTTTATATTTGTGATAATAAAGAAAAGTGGGAGCTTGGGCAAATAGCTGAACCAGTGTACAGCTTACTCCAACTGCCGTCCGCATGCCACCAAGTTTCCTTAAATCAGGATAGACATGTCCGAAATTAAAGGCACATTATTTCCACTAAGAGGTATACTGTGATAACAGATTCATTCATTTGCTAAAGGCTCAATTTCACCATCACTCACAGTCAGAGCCGGACTGGGACTAAATATCAGCCCTGGCATTTAAAGTACACAGGCCCACCTCAGTTCCAGCAGGAAAGAAAATAAGTGCCACCATGCAGTGGCGGTGCCGAACAGGGTGTGGCCTCATTGTGTTGTGGGTGTGGCCAACATGGGACATTGATACATACATTATAATAATACATTACATTTATCATGCCCTCCCAGCCACATCACGCCATTCCCCAGGCACATTATGACACCTCCAGCCCACTGTACTTATCTATGCTTCTGGTGCCGCTGACATTTATAAGGGTGGGAACTTCCTGTAGAGTGAGCAGGGAAGTTCTTTGTCTAACGAGATTACCAAATTTTGTGATACTTAGAGCTCCTCGGCTTGCTCTGCAGTTTGTGTCCTGTCCAGGAACTGTGAGCAGCTATCAGTTCCCTTCCCCTAACCAGAGCTGGATTAAGGCTCAGGGTATTTAAGACATCAGGGCCCCTATTATGTAACATGGTTATCATTTTATACAAATACACAGGCACTACTGTTAGAAGAACACAGCTTTGCCTTCACAAGCAGTACGTTGTGAAGCGGGACATACCTCCCAACTGTCCTTGCAGTTGGACCAAATCCTGACTAAGGGAGACAGTCACCCAAATTCAGAACTGCCCCACCAGATTCAGGACAGTTGGCAGACTGTCCTGCTCTCTCCTACCTGTCTTGGTCACTTTCACCACTTGTAGCAGCTGGTTTCTTTAGCTCAGTTCATTCTTGTCTTGATCCTGGAATATTGGATGCCCTATTTTGAGAAAAAAAAATGGGTACATGAGATTTAGAAAACTCCAACCAGCCCTGGGGCTAGATTTACTAAGCTGCGGGTTTGAAAAAGTGGGGATATTGCCTATAGCAACCAATCAGATTCTAGCTTTCATTTATTTAGTACCTTCTACAAAATGATAGCTAGAATCTGATTGGTTGCTATAGACAACATCCCCACTTTTTCAAACCCGCAGCTTAGTAAATCTAGCCCCTGGTGTTAAAACAATAGCACTCATGTTTTATAATTAGGCCTCCCTCCAGTCCCCACAATAATAATATTCACATTTAATAAGTAGACCTATTTCTCTCCAACCAGCCCCAACATTAAATTAACAGTATACCCATTTACTCAAAACATATTTCCCTCCCTCCAAACAGTCCCAGCAATAAATTAAATAGCATTAAAGTGTAATAAATATAGCCATTTTCCACAACCATCCCTGACAATAAATAATTCATATTCACATTTTACAAATAGCCCTCCTCCCCAAAATCAGCCCCATATTCATATTGATAGTCCTAAACCACCCCAGCACTAAATTAAAGGTTCCTTCACCTCACCTTAAATAATTAGCCCCCACCTACACTCCACCATTAAATAGCCTACCTCCCACACTATATTAAGATCCTCCCTTCCCTCACAATTATATTAAAATACTGCACGTGCACACACACACGCTATATTTAAAATACTGCATGCGCGCGCACACACGCAATATTTAATATACTGCATGCGCGCGCACACACACGCACATTATATGAACAAGGCCAAGCGCACACTATAGCAACATGGGGCCACACAGACACACTATATGCCACACAGCCACACTATTAGCCACACACACTATTTGCCACACAGACACACTCTTTTCCACACAGACACACTCTTTGCCACACAGATATTTTCCACACAGCCACACTATTTGCCACACAGCCTCACTATTAGCCACACAATTTGCCACACAGACACACTATTAGCCACACACACTATTTGCCACACAGCCACACTATTAGCCACACACACTATTTGCCACACACACTATTTGCCACACAGCCACACACACTATTTCCACACAGCCACACAGACACCTTGTTACATCCAGCAGCACTCTGCGTGCTGCCCGGCGGACGGAGAATCAGTGACTGCCACCTATGCGAGCAATCACATGGGACGTCACCACATGACAGGGGCCGTCCCGTGTGATTGCTCGCATAGGCGCCAGTCACTGATTCTCCGTCCGCTGAGCAGCGCGCAGAGTGCTGCTGCTCGGCGGGCATGTGGACCGGCCCATTTGGCAATCGCCCGTTCTGGCATTTGCCAGAAGTGCCAGATGGCCAGTCCGGCCCTGCTCACAGTTAAATGTAGAAGAACTTCACACAGTGGTCACTATTTTGTACACTTTTTTGTTTTTTTCTTTAATATTTTATATGGTCCAACATCGAGGAAGTTATAACCAATATATATACATGCAAGAGATCATCTTTAATCTCATTAGAGGCATAATTCTCATATGGTTTAGGAGAGTCTGAATTTGACACAACTCTTCATACAGATGCACCAAACTTTACTTTGACATTTAATACATCACATGCTATTAATTTAAAGTTTGCTACATTTGTATAAAAACATACTTTTTCCAATACACACTATTGTATTTTTAATTTCTCAGTTCCTTCTGCACTGAAATATGCAAATTTCAAGACAAAACTGTCTTTTATCAACTTCAATCTGTAAGCTGTGATTTATTTTTACCTATTTTTTAATGATTTATGAAGGACACATTTATCAAGTGGTGTGAGTCTTATTTTTCACATCTAGGGTGTGACTCCCCAATTCTAGTTAGGCGTTAAAGTCACCTAGCTTCTGGGAGCACATTTTAAGAAAGTGACCTGCGTTTCCACAATAGAGGCATAGACCTTCTATGAGTGCGTTTCTTCTCTGAAATATGACTATTTGCACAGGTTCTTCAATGGGAGGAAGAAAAGGTTGCTGAAAACTGTGGTTGGTCGAAAATGTATAGTTTTTCTGACTTGTTGGGGTTCTTTACAGTAAGTGCAGTTAGCAACTGGTGTTCACTGCCAGGGAAGGTTGTGATGGCAGATTCAATTGATATGTTCAAGAAAGGGCTAGACAAATATTTAAATGGGTATCCAGCGTTACGACTGTTGATTAAAATGAAGGATAGTAGTGGATCCAGGGAGAAATAGGACTGCAATATTGGGTCAGGAGATATTTTTCCCAATTGAAACAGATTGGCAGTTGCTCCATCTGGATCAATTTCAAATGTAAGATAGGGATTGCTGGAGATACAAAATAGGCTGAACTTGATGGACAGGTGTCTTTTTTTAACCTCATCAACATTGTTACTATGTTTCTTTTCTAAGGAGTGTTTTCTAAGGTCACCAGATCAACAAGTATTTTTTTGAACAGTCATGGTTGCCAGCAGTCATGGAGCTGAATATCTTAACAGTCTACAGTGTAGAATATCTACAGTGACTAGTTCATCTTTCATATCTCTACCTTTCACTGTGTCTCCCATTTTAAAAAGTCTGCTTAGAACACAGTAAATCAGACAGATTAACAGAGTTTTAACAGCAAAAGGTACCAAACCCAGGGCCGGATTAAGGGAATGGAGGCCCCTGGGCTAAGGGCGCCTCCATTCCCCCGTGAGGCCCCCAATGTGAGCCACCCTCCCTCCCCCCCATACCCCGTGAGGGCCCCCCCCCCCCCCCCCCCCAGCGCTTACCTGTCACTGTAGTCCTCCGTCCCCGGCGCGCTGTAAGCTCCTTACTGAGGAGATCTCGCGAGAGTTCACTTGCGAGATCTCCTCAGTAAGCAGATTACTGAGCGCCGGGGAGGGAGGACTACAGTGACAGTGCTCAGCAGCATTGATCGGGCTGGGGGCGCCCCTGGACCGATCAATAATGCTGCTGAGGACTTTGAAGAGCCCCCTGGATGCCCGAGGCCCCTGGGCTATAGCCCAGTTAGACCTCGGGTTAATCCGGCACTGACCAAACCCATTGGCCATACTCCAGTTAAGTGGATATATAGGCCTCAAGTGACAGCAGGTACATGTGCCTGATTGAATGCAGTTATATCACTGGGCAGAGCTACACCAATCCAGAGGTTTTGCTGACAAAAATATGTCAAATATTTTTGAAATATGTCAAATATTTTTACAAAGTTTTGAATATATTGTATTGAAGTACATGGTATATATAATACGTTGGATTTGAAATATTGAAAATTGCATTCACCATGCAGAACATGACAAACCTCACCTTGAAGGGAGAAATATAACTGTATTTGTACATCCTCCTACCCTACAAATGTGAAAAGAGACCTAATACATACATTTTTATGGCATAAATATATGCATTTTTGTACTGGGCAGGCATAATTAAAATGTGTCTGTATCTAGATTTAAGTGTATCTCAGACTTGTGACCCCTTATTCCCGAAGAGGCTGAGCAGTGACAGGCAAGTAAATGTGACTGGAACACATTCCCAGATATGCCTCTTAGGAGACATATCTTTTGTGGGTACTGCTTGCTTGGTGTAAAGACATGTGATGATGATGATGATGATGATAATGATGATGATGATGACATCAGCAGCACTATACAGCCATTCTGAATGACCCCTCCAGCTGATACTAATTCATTCACTAGTATCGCGGCTATATTATGTCAAGCATATATGTATTACTTACTTGTCATTTGCAGTTGGACAACTGCAGGAAAAAAAGATTTGATTGAGAATGTGGAAAACAAAAGATATGGGGGTAAATGTATCAAGCTGAGAGTTTTCCGGCTAGTTTGAAAAACCAATCAGATTTAAGGTATCATTTATTTAGTACATTCTACAAAATGATAGCTAGAATCTGATTGGTTGCTATAGGCAACATCTCCACTTTTCAAACCCGCCGGAAAACTCTCAGCTTGATACATTTACCCCATGGGGTTGTTTGTATTCAATTACATCTTATATGAGATATTGCATTTTCTAATATGTGTAATTGTACCCTTGATGTAGAAAATCTCTGTGCTTAGATTTGGATGTATCTTGAGATGCATGTGACTCAATATACAAATTTGTGATAGCATTTTTATATTTAATTTGTTATAAGCATTAACCTCAACTGAGCTCATTTCTATAACCATATTTGTGTTTCTTTTTTTCCTAGGTGAAATGAATTGTGGTAAGTTTAACTTTCTAAACGTATTAATTTGCGTAATAATGCAAAAGCCAAATGAATGCTGGCTTAGGAGAAATTTTTGAATGGCCCAAACAGATACAAGCTTCTTGATATAAATTAATAGCCCTTTCCGGTTGCTCAGACTTTTCCAGCCTGTCTCACTGGCTACATTCATTGAATATTTGCTTCCCTTTTGCAAGACCTGGATACTTCTTTTTAATTCTAGGCATGGTGTTTTTATTATAGAACATAGTATGAGAATACTCATGGCACTTCCTCACTGTACACTCACTATACACTTCCTCATGGTGGCTAGTGCCAACATGTGGAAGTGTAAAGCATGTTCCGTACATTCCTTTGTCCTTGATAACCATAATGAAGTGCCATCATGTTTAATGCAGTCCTGATATTTACATATCAATGATGAACACAACGTGATTCAGGAAATCAGACAATTTTGCTATGGGGCTCATACATTTCTACCTACACCCCTATATATAGAGTGTACATAGTTTTTTCACTGTTGACTGCATCTCCAAAAGTATTTTCTATTCATGTTGAAGTTTGTGAAGTTACTTCTGGATATTGTATTTAAGCACTATGCATTCTATATTGTAAAGCGCTACGGAATTTGCTGGCGCTATATAAATAAATGTTGATGATGATGATGATTCTATAGATTTCTGATCTCCTCCGCTCACTGCACTCTTCCAATTTACCTATCTCTGATAATTAATAAAATACACCATTATAAGGAATTGGGATAGCCTCAACCAACCGGTTACCTGCATTCCTTAAGCCTTTGATTTCACCATCATAGAGATGGTGTGGTATAGGCACCCCACTTGCTCCTTCAAGATATTTAATTATGCTATCTGTCCCAACAGTATGCGACTAAAGGTTTGTATATGAAGCTGGCTCCCTGCCTGGCAGCAAGTAATCGTTGCAGCTGGTACCGGGCACCAGGGAAGGCCTGGCAAATTTTAGCCCGGGGGAGAAAGACTCGACTCAGCAGCCTATTAGGAACATTTTAAAGGAAAACAAATGCAGGTGGCCCAATGATCCAGCCCCGTAAATAGCCCACTATGGGATTGGCCTGGGGGGCAGATGCCCCCCTGCCCCCCAGCCCAGCTGGCCCCTACTGGGTACACAGCTGTCCCTTGGCGAGCAGAGCAGTGTAAAACGGGACATACTTCCCAACTGCCCTTACATTTGGACCAAATCCTGACTAAGCAGGACAGTCAGCCAAATTCTGAGACATCTCACTATCTCTTGGTGCTGACATAACGAGAGGTCAGACCTATTTTTGTTCTACATAGTGCTCTAAGTAGAATAGAGAAATATGAAAATTGGCTAGCATTGGAATTTTGCCATTGGCAGATGTCATGCAGAACAAGTTCCTTTACTAATGCTCTGAAGGAAGACAACTTATTTAATTTGTGTGGCACATGTGGCACCATAGGAGTTAAATCTATTAATATCCATACATATTGGGACATTAAAATTCCCAATGCATAAAACTGGAAGCCCAGGCTGTGCAATTATAAACTAAGCACATGTCTTAAGAATGTTAGTCTCTTTAGCAACCAATCAGAGTCTAGTTATCATTTATTTAGTACAGTCTACAAAATGACAGCTAGAATCTGATTGGTTGATATAGGCAACTTCTTCACTTTTTCAAACCTGCAGTTTAGTAAATACACCCCCATGAGAGTTTGTGGTGAACAAAGAGTGGTATGCCAAGGCCATACACGTGTTTTTGAGGGCAAGCACACCACTCCATGTGTGATATATCTCCTATAAGCATAAGGTATGAGGTGCATATTGTTTTACATAATTAAACACCAGCATTCTCTTTAGTAGGTCTCCAGCCTTCTTACTTCAAGGATATAGTAGATAAATATTTACTACCTAACATCTATATACATATGAATTGGATCTGTCAAAGGCCCCTTCCAGGATCTCCAATTTCATGCATCAGTATCAGCATGTTCTAACATACACTGCCTAAAAACTTTACACATTAAGTAAGAGCGCTACAATGAATGCACAGCTACCCTCCACAGTCCCTGAATGACCATCCTCCCGTACAACACACACCATGATCAGCTTGGTCCCCTAAACTAACTAAACACTATCAGAGCAAAGATCAATTAGCTAAATAAGATTTTGAGGACAGTCCTTTATTAAATATTGTGTCTGCTATCACTTCCATGCACTCGGGTCCAGCATTTATTCATCAGGAGAAACATGATTGACAGTGATTCTCTCTCATTGAGCAACTTGTCACAGTTACTAGCAGTTGCCTTTGGCTATTTCATGATGACTATCAGACTCTTTACCTTCAGAACTCTCTGTAAAATCCATAATGCATACATTATTATTTTGCATTTTATTTTCCACATTGTTTCCAATAGACTTCCATTTATTAGCCTGTTGTTGTATCTCACATAGACCTACACAAAGAGGGTCATTTTACCATCTGTCCCTTTCAAGTCATGCCTAATAAGTAAGATGCCAGATCATAAGTCCTCAATTTGTGAAGCCGGGGCGTCCACTGATGAATTTCACATGTGGATCACACTGAGTACATCCTACAATGACGGCACTCTGGTTGCTGGGGAGGTTGTAGGTGTAACAATTACATTTTTATGTGATTCACCCTCTTTCCTGCCATCGAGTGCACCACTGTACTGCTGGGCATCTAAGCAACTACTACTTTGCTATTCTCCTGCTATGAATTTGCTGCATGTTTGAGCTCCCTTGTGGTCTTGGAGTCAGCTACAGGAGGAATCATTGCTAGGGACACTGAAGGGTGAGCTAGGTTGGCTGAAATAGGCACATGACCTGAATGGAGTCTATCTGTGTCTGGTGAGATGCAGCAGCAAGCCTACCCAATCCCTTCTCATTCTTACCTATGATGGAGTGTCATCATCACCATTTATTTATATAGCGCCACTAATTCCGCATCGCTGTATAAAGAACAGATGTTCTCAACGTGTTTCCGTGGGTTTCCTCCGAGCGCTCTGGTTTCCTCCCTCAATCCAAAAACATATTAGCAGGTTAATTGGCTGCTATTAAATTGACTCTAGTTTGTCTGTGTGTCAGGGAATTTAGACTGTAAGCTCTATTGTGGCAGGGACTGATGTCGGTGAGTTCTCTGTACAGCGCTGTGGAATTAGTGTTGCTATATAAATAAATAAATGGTGATGATGATATTTTGCCAGGAAGTTCTATTAAAAATCCTGGGTATTGTACATAAAGTTCTCATTTCATTATGCGTATACCATTGCCTTCTATTTGAAATGTTTGAATTGTTCTTATATGTGTTCCATATATTTGCTTGTTCACTTATATATAGTGAGCACGGATATATATAACAAACATCTTGTTGCTATATGATGTTTACATAGTCTATACTAGAGTCTATACTAGATATTGATTGTATAATGTTATTTTGTACACAGTCATCTAAATAATATATGTATCAATGTTTTAACTTGCATTCCTTTGTTTCAGAGTGTTCATAATAGAAACTATTTAAATTTGTTTTTGTAAACTTTCAATTTTTTCCCTTTCAATAAGTCTTATATTCAAAGATATCTAAAGATAAATTCTACAAAAATATTTTCCCTAGGAATAATGGTGCAAAAATTCATAGCCTGCCACAAGTGCGATGAAGAGAAACTTGTTTGTGTGGGAGGTCCATCAAGTGTCTCAGGTATAATATGAATTATATACTACTGTTCACTGAAAAACAAATAAAGCTGTAGTAGTGTAGTAAGGTCGTAGTATTGCTTTGATTTTCTCATGGTATTCATCCTGTTCATTTCCTATTATACCATTTTTTATAAAATTAATTAGAATTTTTGCAATGTAAATGTGTTGCCATTTGCAGAAATGAAATGCCGTAGCTATGTTCTTTTGGGGTTTAAGCCACTTAGGTGTCCCCTTACTAAAGTGAAATAAAGTGGCATTTGCAATTACCTTACATCTAAAAAGTGCAATCATCATCTTACTTAACGGCATACTTGCCTACTACTTGTCTGGGAGACTCCCGAATTCTGGGTAGGTCTCCTGGACTCCTGGAGGAACAGTCAATTCTCCTGCATCCTGCCCACTTGCTAGTGAAGTGGGCAGGATGTGAGCCTCAATGATGCAATTTGCAGGGAATCGTGTCATTTTGGCCCCGCCCCAAGATGAAATTGATGCGGTCCGCCCATCCCACCCCCTTCCACCTTCCAGCCACGCCCCCTCCTCTAAGATCTCCCAGCGGTAAAAACTGAAAAGTCGGCAAGTATGCTTAACGGTAATTATACGTGTATAATGCCGTTTTCGACCATTTGTCTTTGACAGGATGTTCGTTTTACACAGCAACTCTTATTTACTTTTGTACCGTTTGTATTATATATGTATTTATTGTGTACTATTCCTATTTTTCATCCTCATTTCATATGTTTTGGAAGCATGTAAATAGACTGAATTCTGATGTTCATGTTGCATTTTTAGTTTGGTAAACAATATATATGCATAGTTTCACAAGGATTTGAACACGTAAGTGTGACATGTCCCCTGGAGATATAGCCTATGCTCAGTAGGCCATCTCTTCAGATTAACATGTTTCCAGAGATCTTTTGTGGTTGCTCAACCACTGGTGCAAAAATTCAGGCTGAGAATAATGATTCCAGCACAGATCTTTGCATTGTTAAAAAATAAAATGAATATAAAAAAAACAGTTTGCCTCCCCGCACCAAGGTGAACTAGCGCTCATAGCCTGGGCTGGTTACCACTAATGCAGAGGCAAAGTGTAAGCTTCCCCTGCTAAAGCTGCAACTAGCACCAGGCTATCATACTGTAAGTTGGACCTGCCATAATAGTAACGTACTAAAAAAAAATCTATCGCCCAGGGATTTTCCTATAGTGTGCCCATTTTCCCTAGAGAATTCAGCACAGGCTGAATAGGCTGGACCTAAGTCCAACTATGACAGGAGGACCGCACAGTGTGGATTTCCTTGTTAAATAGTGTCAATTTGTAAATATATTGTGATGCGACAGCATAGAACACATAGCACGTCCTCTGGCAACTACTGTACAAATTAGATGCCTTGTCATCATTAGTACACAATCCGTAACCCTTTCTCTTATGGATAGTGCTCCTTACAGATGACCTAATTTACAAATATTTATATGGAGGTGCAAAGCAAAATGCTTTATTTTTTGTACCCAGCGCTCTTCAACGTGCACTTGTATTGATTTCTTACTTGACTTTTGGAATACACTTTCGCAAATTAGTAATGTGCCTAGGTGTGTGTAAAGATTGAAAAATATGAAGATGTGCTCTGTGCAAAAGTGTAAACATCCAACCTACTATAAAGACCATCTCTTTCAATCTATTAACATTTTCAGTTTCTCTCTTACATTTCTGCTCGGTTTAGCCTCAGTTATGGCTTAAATTAATCATGAAGAACGAGGGTACATTGGTACTGCCTTTATCACTTGTGACAATTTTGTGCGCTTGAAGCTTTTAATTAAATTATGCAGAAAGCGCTGCAAATGCGTTTCTCCACTAAAGTACTACAGCAAGGTGTAAAATGTGCTCCATTAACAAATTAGGATAATACCCAATCTCCCCTAACTCTTGCAAAGTTGCAAAGTTCAGTTTGTTTTGTAAAGTGACTCTGCGTACAAGCAAGGAACACCACTAAATATGCTCCCCCGCCACCCCTTTATGTAATTTCAATCATCTCACTCTGCAAAATGGAATTTAATATTTGTGCTGCTCTGGAAAATTAGGGACACTGGTTCACCCAATTATTACGTTGCAAGGAACATGCAAACCCTACTCCAATTATCTGTAGGTGCAAACTTCTGCTCATTTGCATATTTAGGTCCACCGAAAGAGGTTTTTGCACTGTGCCCCAGTCGCTTTG
>NW_027448010.1:0-17811 GCF_038048845.1 Mixophyes fleayi | reverse complement strand
AGGTAGACTAGAGGAGGGGAAATGATGAGCTCTGATTTGAACATGCTGAGCTTTAGGAGAGGTCAGGGGAGTCCGGGAAGATGTGTATGTAGTCTGCCTAGAGGTAGTTGAGGCCAAAAGAAACATTAGTTCCCCAAGAGAAGAGGTATTAAGAGAAAAGCAGAGGGCAGAGAACAGACCATAATGAGCCCCAACAGGTAAAGGGAGTGGAAGGGAGGATGTGTCCGTAGTAGAGACACTGAAGGAGCATTAAAAAAGGTAGGACGTTAAAAAGAAGAGAACAGTGGTGTGAAGGAAATCAGAGAGAAGAGGGTGGTCAACTGTATCTAAAGCTGCGTAGAGGTCATGGAAGATGAGAATGAGCCTTTGATTTAGCCATAAGTTGATCATTGGTCAATGTAGCCACGGCAGTCTCGGTGGAGTGAAGAGGGGGATGGGAGACTGATTGCAGATGGTCGAGAAGAGAGTGAGGATGGACGCGAGCAGTTCTGGTACAGATCATTTCTATCTGCATTCAATAACGTCAAATAATTCATCCAGCAACTTACCGCTCATCCTGGAGGCCAAGTGTGAATGTCACAGCCCTCTATACTACATACATCACATAGAATCACGGATGCCCAAACGTTGCATCTGAAGAACGGGCTGATGCGACATTATATTTTGTTTGGCTTTTTCCTTTTCTTTTTTAGCCTGTACTGGATGACCTGAATGGTGCTAAGACACAAGCCCCGAACACGAGACCTGTAATTAATGAGTCTAAAGCCAGCGTTTTAAACTTAATTTATAAAATGGATGGGATTAAAGGTGTAATCAGAATATCCCTGTTTATGTAATTACTGCAATGTCAGAGCAACCCAGGAAAGTTTCCATGCCTTTTTTGGATGGATTGAACGTGGACGCGAGAGCTATAACCGTCGCCCCAGCTTGTTAATATAATATTCTCTTAGCAGAAAACTATTAGCCACAGTTTTTAGATGAACAAAATAATTAAGAGTTTTAAACACTTGAAATGAGCTTTTAAAAGCTATGCAGATACATTACTACTGAAGAACTCCTGTAATATTACACAAGTGCAAGTTTATATTTAAGTTGTGAGTGTGGGCAGTTTATGGATAAATTGCAAATCCAGCATATAAACCCAAATCCAGCCATGTTTTCTGCTCTCAAGGTGAAACCTAAAATTTTGATTTTTGTTTTAAATCTTTAAGAACATCAAGCAGTTTTTAAGAGAGGTATTCAGGGTTTATTTCTGGCTAGTTCCCAATTATTGTGATGCGCCTATCAGTCACCTTTTCAACAGTTTCCCCTGTCTGCTACCAATGATAGTTTGTGCAACTAAAAAATTCAGCATCTGCAGAGTTGAAAGTTTAGTGGGGAATATGGATATTGGAGCCTAAAGCAGAGAAATCCTTGCTTGATGTTCTAAAAACAGTTTAGACTTAAGGTACCAAAGACAATTAGGCTAAGAGACTAGCCACCAGTGGTGCTGCAGATGCTTCAAAACTACAACTCCCAGCATGCTCTGCTCATGCCTGATTGCAGAAACTCATAAATCCCCCTAACAATCTCTGCACACTTAATACAGAAGGGACATTTGTTGGCGTTCACTCTACTTTTGACCTCCAATAAAGTCACAAGACCAACATACAGAAGCATTTAAGTCCACGTAGGATTCGGAGGCTATTTCAAGGAAAATGCTATTACAATCTGCAGATACTTCAAATACACACCAATGCTCCGAGTGTACTAAAAGCGCCATTATTGATGCTTTAGAGAAATTGCAAGTGTACTAAAGTCAGCCTTCCCCCTCAGATACAAGAGTCACTGTGCTAACAGGCGAGCATTTGAAGAGAGCCTTGTTATTAGATCTTATACATGTATCTGATCCCTCTTGAATAGAAGGTGTCAGTCTAACACCATACACATCGTAATTGAACAACCAGAAAAAAAGGGACCAGATTCATCCAATCATTTCATAACGTGTAGGTATCCACACACTGCTCATTGCTAATGCTGTAGGAGATTATGGGAGGATTACATTTAAGAATGAGAATTTGCAGTCCATTTAAAAAAATATTTACACAATCTTGTGCCTACTCAACAAAACAAAACGACACTCAGCTACTCAGGTTCATATACATATTAAAATAAAATCACACAAACATATATTATTGGCAGTTAGAAACCCAATTAATAAACACAGAATAGACAGTTATACAAGAGCTTAGTACCCGTCTGATCATGAGAACAAAAAAACAAAACAAAACTGCTCAATAATATTCAATAAACTAACTATCTCTGATCCAATAGCATATGAGCAAATACCTATATGATCTAGAAAGTCATTTGTTCTATAAAGGGTCTGTCTGTAGTTACATCATGATTGCCCAGTCTCAGCTTCTCCATTTGAAGAACATGCAAAACATGTGTGGGAGACAGATTCAGAAAGGGGGGGGTGTTTACACTAACAACTAAGTCACAAAGAGTGGTAATCTTATGACATAATATCTATCTAACTTTACCATCTTTATTTGACATTACTTTTTTGGGATGATGAGCATTTTTTATTTTTAGATCCAACACTGATCAATACAGACAAATAATAATATACTTCCTGCATCCACCACATTCACTCATGTCCTATCTGCACCTACTGTGTCATATCCCCCTCCCTCTAGAATGTAAGGTCTCATGTCTGTCCACCTCTCCCTAGACCCTGATCTTATGCTGAATCTTCTGCTGTTTGTTCACCGACAGGCATGAAATTTGTACCGGTATCCATTCAATCTATATTGTTATACTTGTCCACCCATGTGCTATTATGCTTAATTGTATTCATGTATCCGTTACTATGCTTATTATATTCATGCATGTACTAATCTATAAGATGTAGATCCTACCTGTAAGAGGATTGTCTGTAGCACCCTATAAAGAATGGAGGATAATGCTCTAGGCATGAGCCTAGCTGGCAGCATAGGTAATTCCTATTGGCATAAATCATAGCACTCCTTAGCTCTTAACCTGCACCATGAGAATTACCAACTAGAAGCCAAAACAAACACACTTTAGACATAGAAGGTACCCTCCCTCACACCCCCCAGGTATCCCCATCCTACCTTCAGATTTCAGCTTCTAAACCAAGATAGAATTCATGAGGCAATGCTGACCACACAGCTAGTAAGAAGCTGTATATTGGTTGAAGACATTGATTAATACACTATAACAAGTTGTAAAAGCCTGTGGAACGTGTCAAGCATGCAGGCAATGCATCATCGAATATTATGTACAAAGTGCAGACACAGCAATGACGGACTACAAGCAAAATGGAACACGATCAGGGGAGCAAAGGCTTAATGCAGTGAGCACAATAGACAAATGTTATCTGCCATAGATAAACACAGTACTAGGACACAACACAACAGCCAGCCCAGCCTTGGAAGATAACAGGGGTTAGCCATACAATCCAGACCAGTGGTTGTAGTTATGGAACAATACATTACAAAAGGGGATCTTCACCTTTTTTAGCCAGGACCAAAATTGTGTTCAACAGCGCTTTGCAACCCTTGGTTCCATTTTCCAACAGAATATTCTTCCTTGTAAATGACTTTATATTGTAACACAAATATACTTTAAAAACTAATGTACAGGAAAACTGTCCAACGGCACAAAATATTAGTCAGAAAACGAAGTTGGCAAATATTGTGTTTTAAGGCAGACGTGGCGCTAAAGTGTATATGTGGGGATATTCAATGCAAAAAAAAAAAAGAAACAAAAATTTAAGAAATTGCCAGACTCAAATACTCAACTCAATTATGTCACATGCACTAAAAGATAGGGTTAGACAAATTTTTAGCAGGAAAGGGTATCCAGGGTTACATACGTTAATTAAAACGAAGGATAGTAGTGGATCCAGGAAGACATAGGACTGCAATATTGGGTCAGGAGGGATTTTGCCATAATGAAACAGATTGGCAATTGCTTTATATGGATCAATTTCAAATATAAGAGAGGGGTCGCAGGAGATCCAGAATAGGTTGAACTTGATGGACTGGGGTCTTTTTTTTAACCTCATCAACTATGTTACTTATTTGGGTATTTAATGGCAAAATACACTAGATTTCCCAAAGAATAAAGGTATGACATATTAGTCACATTAAAGGTGTATAATATCATACTACAATGTACAGTTATTAAGCCTGTATTATTAGTTTTCCAAAACTGTACGACAGGTACACATACATTACATTTCTATGGTGGAATCAATAAAGAACATGGAAGGAATGCAGGCATGTTACAAAGACAGCCCAAGAGGGTAAACCAACGCTTTACACAAATCTCTTGGTGGGAAGAAGGACTGAAGACTAAGTTCAATAAGTGACTGCTTCTCTTTATAGAACTGCTTAGATTAAGGAAACCTTGTGGGGGTGGAGGGCTATCCTAAGGCTGTGATCCATTTTAATCTCTTCAATGGGTATCAGGGCCCTCAAGAAGGGAGAAAGGGGTAAGAAACAATTAACATTAAATCAATGGCCAACCCTGAAGTACAAACCCAAACCAGGACAACACAAGAGGGGTAGAGGGGGAACAAGTGCATAATGACCACAATTGTCTATAGCTTTTTTGCATTTCAACAGACCTACACCTTTTATTCGTAATTCTGTCTGATCGTGTAGAAAGAAGAATACAGATATGCATTTGCCCGGAAACCTGATTAAAACTGATGTATTCAGCTTCAGTCACACATGCTATTGAGCGGCAATGGCTGATGCATCACTTTCAACAGTCACAAGGCAGGCAGGGGAAAAAAATGGTGTAATGCTAGTTCGTTTTATCGTACAGTCAGATCAAATAACATTTCATGTGCTGCCTGCCAAGCACCCAGTTGGCCAAAATACAATGAGTACTCAAGTGCTCCAGGCTCCAAGTAACTTCCAATGGTATTTCCTTTTCAAAAAGGAGCATTTTAGACAATGAAAACTCAGGAGGATGGTAAATATAAGATTCTAAGCAATCTGGTTTTTATCACAATAAATGATTTCCTTCGAGACCCACTCACTGCTGCTTACAGCCATTTTCTTACAAGGTTAACCTTATTGCATGTAGTGTTAAAGGGTCTATCCTCCATCTGTGGGGAGGGGGGGGGGGGGGGGGGGGTCCACATACAAATGCTATCAAGCATGACCCATGAAAGCATCCTACCACCTGTCTCTCTTACCTATAAACTCTAAAGGCAATAACGACAAAGTCTCCCATAAATAATCAGCTTTATATCTCAGTGATGTCCTTTGTTACTAGTGAATTGATAAGCTGCAATCTCAACAATGTTAGTTCATTCCTAAACATCTGCATTCAGCATGTGAAGGCAATAAATACACCAAACATAAATTGTCAACCCCTTCTGGAAAGGAAAGCTGTAGGCTTACTTGTCAAGACATGGAGAGCTCTAAAGTTTACAGGTCAAAGGACCAGGCCATTAGTCCTACTTCCTTTGAAACATTTGCTAATGTAGTCTTGGAAAGGCTTCCTTGACCTACAACTAAATAATAATCGTTAACTTTAAAAAAGAGTCACCATACAGTGCATCATTTACAAAGAATATTTTAATTATTCATATCAGCCACTGCCCTATGGAGCTCCTCAGGGCACTGCATGATGCATAAAAGATGCATATAAACAGTAAACACCACTGTCCAAATTTACCATAGTACTAATAGTCCTGACGCAAAAAAAAAAAAAAACAAACAAAACACACATGTGTAAGAACTATGACCCAAATGATTAGCACTATTGATTTCTATACTGGATTTAAATGCCACAAGTGGACAATTCATCTACATGCGAAGGAGGCATCAGTTTTGTGGACCAAAACAATATTCAATCTAACCAGTTAATAGCAACAAGTGACATGGCTGTGACATACTTCACGCCTCAGTTATGTCCATCAGTGCCTAGTTACATAATGGCATGTATTCTAATGAATGTGGGTTCGGTCCACAGAACTTCTCCCTGCTATGTGCAGGTGACCAATACATTTTAAGTCCTGATTAAACACACCATAATGTGGGTTTGTGTGGTAGGAAATTAGACTTTAAGCTCCAATGTGGCAGGGACTTAGTAAATATTCTCTATAAAAGCACTGCATAGTATACTATACAAATAAACAATAATATTAAATCCAGAATGAACACCAACATTTGTTTTTATTAAATTTAGAGAGATTTAATGATGAAATCTGACATCACACTACTTAAATGTTGACCACAGAACTTTGTAGCAAAGAGAGTAGTTTAGCATTGTGCACATGAATTGGCAAGCCATATATTTTTATTGGACATGCAACAAAATACTTAGCCAGTATAGAAAAAAAACACTGTACTCACTTAAAAGTTCTGCCCTGGTAGAACAGCTTGAGTGATCACAGGGAACAGAATACTTAGGAATTTGGACACACTGACTTCTTATAGGGTTAGTCTAAATATTATTAAAATAAATAGGATAGCAGAGCAAGTGAGAAATCTGGAAACACTCTGCATACATCAGTAGGCTTGGAATAAGGATAATGTTACAGTCTTTATGGCCCTAAATCCCGTTAACGGTTAAGTTACCAAAGGGAAAGAAAAAATTACACACACAGCTAAGAGCGGTGATTTATGAGACAATCCAAGAAGCTTAAACAATTTATGACTG
Organism: Mixophyes fleayi; assembly: GCF_038048845.1. Lineage (NCBI taxonomy): Eukaryota > Metazoa > Chordata > Amphibia > Anura > Limnodynastidae > Mixophyes > Mixophyes fleayi. The sequence goes on along the minus strand of NW_027448010.1, from coordinate 11,121 downwards.
TCAACTGCCATCAACTCTAGACTTGCTTCACTTTTTTTTTTTCAGTTAGGAAGGATGTGATAAATATGGACAGGCGGTTTCCAGGTTACTCTCTGGATTTCAAATACACCCCCCCCCCCCCCCCTCCAACCCCCAAAAAACACATGAGGTTGAAAAGCCAAGCAGACATTACACTGCGCTGTGAATGAGTGAAGCCACATGTGTTCCAAAGGCTAAAAAGCTCCTGGCTAAGAAAGAGAAAAGAAGAAGAAGAAGTGTAGTTGGTTTTCTCAGCAAATAGAAAGTGGTCAGGGCAGTCTGTCGCTGCAGCCGAGAACATGGTCTGAGTAAACATTACAGACTTACACCAACACTGCTCCAATTAAATATGAAAGGCATTCCAAGATACACTTCTGCACTTCAGGCATTAGAAAAGGGTAAGAGAGGACATGGGGAGGCACACACAGCTACACCAAAGTCCAAACCTCTGTTCACAAGGGCTGGCAGAGACACTGTCCAAAAATATTTCTGGCTGCAGCCCATTGTGAAAAAAAAAAAACTGCCCTGTGTGCATGTTTACAGCAGGTAGTCAAATGGATTAAAGACTCAAAGCCTCAGTCAGACATCATGGAGAGCAAAGCAGCTTTTAGTTTTAAAACGGACTTTAACCCTTTGGTCTCATGTCTGGCATATGGTCTCTGGCAACCAAATTGTACTTTTCCCCATAATACAGGAGTGCAACATTATAACACTTCACTAAAACAACTGATCTCTAAAGAGCTCTGGGGAAAAACCATAAAATTAGGGTGCAATCAATATTAACCAGATTATCTCTTAAGAGTAGAACTAAAGAAGGAGGAATGCAGTGGGATCATCATCAGCTTATGAATGGCTTTAGTCACCGTCACCCCCCAGCCCTCAAACAAGTGGAGGAGATCAAAGGGGGCAGCTGCTTGCTGGTGTTTAATGCCAGACCCCCCCCCCCCCCCCCCCCTTCCCCTTCCAATCCATGAATACACACAACACACGAGGAGGAGGGGGATCTCTCACCACTTGCCTGCGATCCGAGCAGCGTCCAGCGTGCGAAGTGACCCGGAGTCCTGGAGCTACGGCCAGGGCCCGGCTGCTCCCCATGGAGGGGACCTAGAGGGGTCCTGGGAGGCAGACAGAGGGCGAGCGGGGCAGCAGGAGAGATGCAGCTGAACAATAGAGTCTGCAGACGGCGCTCATGCAGCAGCTTTCCGGGTCCCTGGTAGCAGCGCTGCCCTTCCGCCTCTTGTCCCCACATGCACGCTGCTCCTGCTCCCTCCTCCTCAGCTGTTCAGCAGACACTTCCACATGCCTGATCCAGACTCTGTACACCAGACATCAGCAGCCGGGGGGGGAGGGGACAGAGATCAGCCCCTTCCAGCCCTCCTTCCCCTACAGCAGCCAGGAAGACCCGGACTGGATCCAGACTGCCCCCCTCCCTGTGTGATGACAGGACTGTGTGGTCAGCTAGATCCAGGCATCTGTAGACCAAAGACAGGCAGCTAATGGGCCAGTCTGGTGTTAATGACAAGAATATTAATGAAACACACATCAGACATGAAAAAATCATGAGAATGCATATTGGATGCTTTCCAGTGTGATCTTACACCCCAGGGAGGTATCTGAGCAGCCAGTCATCTAATCCTGTTACACTATTTATTATTACCATTTATCTATATAGCGCCACCAATTCCGGAGCGCTGTACAGAGAACTCACTCACATCAGTCCCTGCCCCATTGGGGCTTACAGTTTAAATTCCCCAATACACACACAGACAGAGACAGACACACACAGACTAGGGTCAATTTGATAGCAGCCAATTAACCTACTAGTATGTTTTTGGAGTGTGGGAGGAAACTGGAGCACCCGGAGGAAACCCACGCAAACACGGGGAGAACAAACAAACTCCTCACAGATAAGGCCATGGTCAGGAATTGAACTCATGACCCCAGTGCTGTGAGGCAGAAGTGCTAGCCACTAAGCCACCATGCCACTACACAAGCAATGCTTATATATTTATAAACTCCTGTAAATGTCTGTATAATCATCACTTTAGTGTTCATTAGGAAAACGTGCAAATTATAAGGAATAATGCACTCTGCCTGTAAATTATCATCTATATTACAAGGCACTGCAGGTTTCCATGACCTGTACGCTCCAGCAGCTTAGTGAAGTTGTCTCCTGTTAGTGCCATCAGGGCTGGAAAAGTTGTTTTGGCCGAGTAAATAATTTCAAGTCTGCAAAAAAATACATAGATCACTAGGCAGCCTTGAAATATCCAGCAGACACCGCACAGTGCAAATGCTCAACTTAGCAGGTCAACCAGGACAAGGCATCTAATTTCCACATCGCTCTCGGGGTTATCAAGGGCACAGTTCTGCCAGCATTATTGTTAGAGAACAACTAATGGACCATACAGCTGAATGAACAGTTAAGAAAAAAAGAAAAATACTTCAAAACAGATGGTTTATCTGTATTATTTCTACACTTTTTTTTATGTTTATAGCAGATACATTTTTATGCATCAGCGACAATTTATAGGGCTTTAAAGACACAAAAACCCACAAAACTTATTGGTGGAATTCATAAAAACATGTGCACAGAAAAAGTGTGCAAAATAACATCTGCTGAAAATTAATGCATAAAAATGCTAAATACATCTAAAATTGTTTCTATAAATATTAACCAACTGGCACCATGTTGCTGTTCTATGGCAGGTATGATCTGGAGTATACAAGAGACCTTTGGGAGGTTTTCTCCCTAGTGATATCTATATTTTAGAAATATGTTTCTGCTGTCCCCACACACTAGATTCTTTTCAAACTTAGGTGCAGGGAATTACTTTTTCCAGGACATTATAGATATGGTGCAGAGCGCCATTATTGTGAAATAATTATTTTACAAATCAGCTTTATAAAAATACCTTGCTTGCATTATAGGTATCATACTATTAAATTGACTTTCAAAAGCCTTTTATAAAATGCCCATTTTTTGCCCCTCCAACAAGACAGACTCGGTGGCCATGTTCCCTAGTACAGTCTGTGTAACAGCTCCTGCCAGCCATTTAAATATGATCCTGTTCAATGAAACTTTCCTCCTGCTCGCTCTCTAAAGGAGGCAATAGAAACTGCAGCCAAGTGGAAATCTTTTACTGCTCCTTGCGGACAAGGTGTAACCACAGAGAAATGCTCCAGCTGCCATTTCATTACTCCCACTGCACAGAGTCGCCGCATTTCATGAACCTTTTGCCTCAATCACAGGGGCTCTGCTAAGGACACATTGTGCCTACAGTGCGTTACAAAGCCTTTCATAGACAAATGCTCTTTTCTGCATTTCAACAGGGAAAAATACGGAATAAATTGTGCTTTCGGAGAAAATAAAATCCTCCACCTCTTCTAACCAGCACCACATGCCTCCTAAATTATATGCACAAGCAACCACCTACATCAGTACCACCCCGGACTTCTATGGCAACTAATAAACAGTGGCTTTGTATTGTTCAAACAAAAGTAAGGAGAGGGCAGTACATCACACTAGGCGACATTACAGTATAAAGAGCCACAGGCTAAGTGTTCTTATCACTGCAAACAGGAAGCCAACGCTCACAATGTCACTGGTAACGAGGCAGAGATTGTGCAGGCTGTTGCACACTCATACCCCAGAGGAGTGGAATGGTTCATATGGTCATGTATAGTAATAATATTACCAGCTACACTACTTATATAAATGGAACATCGCTTCACATCTATCATATCAGACCCCTGGAAGGCTCAGATGCAAACATCATAAAACACACACACCACCAGTGTGTAACAAATTGCTCATTCCCTGTTGTAATACAGATTTCTTTTATCAATTCCAGTCCTTCCTGGATTTAGCTCAGGAGACTTCAGCGACCTCCATTTATCAAAGAATCATGGCATGTTGAGCACCGTTAACAGATAATGAGAGGAGACAACGATGTAGTTACAAGTAGAGCCCTGTGCAGTCTTCAGGCCTGTACATGCGGCTAAGTGAGACATCTGATTTCATTACAGCAATAAGTAATTCACACAGCAGCCACAAGAGGTTTTGTGTTTTTGTGTGTGTGTGCGCTTTTTTGTTTTTTTAGGTGGGGGATTTAAGGTAGACCATATAAAAATTACTTTCACAGATCATCTACCTCAATGTAGTGTATGAGCAACACCGCCACAGCTAGAAGTTAACCACAACGCTACTAGACTCTTCCTATAATGTCCAGCAGCATTATAACATCATAAATCATGTAAGTCAGAAGCAGAGAAGAAACTACTGGAGAACAGCTTCAGCAGCATCCAGGACCCTCAGTGTCCCACTCTCAGCTTCCAGATCTGCTAGAGCAAAGTGCGTGTTATCTGGTTTCTCCCTGCAGATACTGATGTTCCCCAATTTAAGAGGTATGAAACCAAAACATGGAAGGTAAATAAAAAAAACACAAAACAGGTAGCAGACACGGTACTTTGACATCCTTCAGTTAAAGCTTTTAAAACCTATAAATCTATAAAAACACTGGAAGATTGCTGAATCACGTAGAAATATGGGATAAAAGACTTGTGCAAAGTGATTTACGATCAGGGCTAAAACGAAAATAATTCACATTGTGTAGGCCTGTACGCTGACCTTTAGAAAACCACTTATCACTCCACTTGAGTAAATCACAAGCCTTACTCTGAAGTGGTTTATCCTGCCAGGTTTAAAGGTTTATACAACCGCTCAATATTGTTCATTATAAATTGGTTAATAATTATACAGTAATAATAATGTACTTCTGTTGTGGTATGCAACATATGGATTCTACATGCTATGAGTGCACACAGATAATACAGTTGGGTGGAATAAAGCGGTACATAACCATGCCTTCACTTTAAACCTGGCTGTAGAACTACAAGTTCCAGCACTCCAAGTCAACAACAGGCTGCCAAAGTCTGTTGATCTACAGATCATGCAAAGGCTCAGATACACAATTTGGCAAGGAGGATAATACTGAAAAGAAGATACCAAGCAGACTACATTATAAAAGCCAAACTTCATAACCAGGATAAGTCTTTCAAGAACTGGTGAAAAATTGTCAGGTAAACGCAGCCGACAATCTCAAAGATGCCAGGGAAACAGAGCTGTATTGTATGTCACCTCCTAAACACTGGAAAGTAAGCTGACAAACAGCGTGCTGGGTTACATATCCTAGATATTATTATTTATTACATACCAGACAGTGTGTGGTTCGGCTTCTGTGACACTATTGTAGATGTGACTGCAGTTGGAGACATATTGCAGTAATTATACTGCTTCGGGTAATTTGGAGTTTCTCTCTGTACGAAAAACCATTCTGAGTCTATAATAAAGTCTGAACAGATGCAGTTATAAAGGAAGAGAAATCAATGCTGAAAAGAATACCTTCAACATGCTGCAAAATTACCTATAGACACGTTACCTCTATACTAGTAAGCGGCAAGTACTCTGTAGTAAGGAAATGCAGTGATTAGCTGTGATCACCTTTCATTTAATAAATACATGAATAAAAGGATTTGGTTACATCTGGTCAAATCAATCAGTTATGTGCTGGAGACAAGGACCTGGCATTCTATTGGCCAGCATAGACACAACTAAAATATTCCACTCTATGACCCTGGACATAAATGTGTTGCTGAGGCAACTCCTCGTCGTATTACATACAGTATATTAACCTGAACAAAGCAGTGACTGTGTGCAACAGTGGGCATGTGAGAAAGCAGTCCACCAGTCAGCAGCAACTGAAGATTATAACATGTACTATATATATATATATATATATATATATATATATATATATATATATATATATATATATATATATATATATATATTTGAAACTATTGTTTTAAAGCCATATTTGCAATATGGCTATTGCCAGGATAGACGGGTAACTTTGGCTCTCCAGCTGTTTCACTAGTCCGTGGATAGTCACTCACTAGTCCGTGGATAGTCACTCACTAGTCCGTGGATAGTCACTCACTAGTCCGTGGATAGTCACTATCGTGGATAGTCAAGGCTAGATAGTGGATAGTCAAGACTGTGATTCAACAACAGAAGGCCAAGGTCAACCATGGTGATTTTAATTACAGGATAATTCCATCCCAAACTGATCATTCACTTTTGGGTGTAGAGCATTAAGTTAGCTGAATGAAACAAGCAATTACAGTTCAGAGATGTTGTGTAATTTGCAATCCTGCATAAAATGTGTAAGTGCAGAGGTCACTAAAACACACCCAAAATGGGAATCACACATTGATAGAAGGATGAAGTAAAGGTCAATATTCCTGGATCTGTTAAATGCATTTCAGTTAACAATAGCTATGGCAGCCTGATGGACATTTTGGGGAATATAGGCAGGCAGTACATGTAAAATATGGTAACCTAACCAAATATTCGTTCAGTTATAGATTTTTTTTGCCATTATAACTGATCGTGTAAACAAAAAACATTATAAAATATTCAATATTTATAGTCCAAATGTCACAGATTGGTAATCCAGTCATTTGCTCACTGCGTTACTAAGGCCAGCGTACTCTACAGAAGAAAAGCATTCCATATGTAAGCACAATAGAATGTTGTAATTACCTCTTTATCCTCTACTTAAACCTCAGGCATAAGGGATTATCTTTTTATAAATAAATTCGATAAAGTCAATTTCCTCCTTCTGCTGTACAGATGAACTCCACTGGTAGAAAAGTACTTCTACACTTTTCCCTTGCTTAGTAGTTGAACTAAACTTGGAAATATACTATGAATAAGTTCCTTGAATGCTAGAGCAGCTCTGAATAATCAGAACATTTCGGTAGAAGTTGTTGACTGCATGCTGCCGGGTGCAGAATTTCTGATTCGTGTGAAAATCAGTTCCACATCATCAGTCACTGACTTTAACTAAGAAAACAGCCCTTTCAGCAGAAACATATATTTAAGCAGATGTTTGAGGTGGGAAAAAGGGAGTGGGTTACCTTTCATTACCTGTGCCCTGTACTTATGAAACAAATGTTAAATGCAGTTTCTCACCTGTCTGACATACATGCGGTTTCTGTAGTAGTAACTGGAGACTGGCTGCAGGTAACGAAAGTGTAGATTCTTTCCTATTAGGTAACGGAACACCTGTGCGTACGTGTTTCCCTGTCACACTGCACTAAAGAATCTGTAAGCCAATCAAAGTGAATATGTGAGCCGTGTGCAACCAATCACACGGCCCCTTACAGAAATAAACAGCGCTTCCAAATTTGAAACTTCCCTCTGACAAAGACCGGCAGAATCACAAAATCAACAATCGTATTTAAAGAGCTGTGCAGCTTAGGATTATTAAATATATACATCCATTTTTTTTTTGCAATAAACATTATATCAGAAAGACAATTCAGAATGCCATGTGCAGAAGCACTACTCCCAACAGAACCCAGCAGCCTGCCAACAGAACCCAGCAGCCTGCCAACAGAACCCAGCAGCCTGCCAACAGAACCCAGCAGCCTGCCAACAGAACCCAGCAGCCTGCCAACAGAACCCAGCAGCCTCCCAACAGAACCCAGCAGCCTCCCAACAGAACCCAGCAGCCTCCCAACAGAACCCTGCAGCCTCCCAACAGAACCCTGCAGCCTCCCAACAGAACCCAGCAGCCTCCCAACAGAACCCAGCAGCCTCCCAACAGAACCCAGCAGCCTCCCAACAGAACCCAGCAGCCTCCCAACAGAACCCAGCAGCCTCCCAACAGAACCCAGCAGCCTCCCAACAGAACCCAGCAGCCTCCCAACAGAACCCAGCAGCCTCCCAACAGAACCCAGCAGCCTCCCAACAGAACCCAGCAGCCTCCCAACAGAACCCAGCAGCCTCCCAACAGAACCCAGCAGCCTCCCAACAGAACCCAGCAGCCTCCCAACAGAACCCAGCAGCCTCCCAACAGAACCCAGCAGCCTGCCAACAGAACCCTGCAGCCTGCCAACAGAACCCAGCAGCCTGCCAACAGAACCCAGCAGCCTCCCAACAGAACCCAGCAGCCTCCCAACAGAACCCAGCAGCCTGCCAACAGAACCCAGCCGCCTCCCAACAGAACCCAGCAGCCTCCCAACAGAACCCTGCAGCCTCCCAACAGAACCCTGCAGCCTCCCAACAGAACCCTGCAGCCTCCCAACAGAACCCTGCAGCCTCCCAACAGAACCCTGCAGCCTCCCAACAGAACCCTGCAGCCTCCCAACAGAACCCTGCAGCCTCCCAACAGAACCCTGCAGCCTCCCAACAGAACCCTGCAGCCTCCCAACAGAACCGTATAGTAACCTTACAACAGGATAATATCCTTGTATAGTAACAGCTTGCCAGATCAACTGTGTCGCTCAAGCATGTCCCTTCTGACCTTCATGAAACTACTCTTGGGCGTTCGCTCACTGCCAGTCCTGATTTAAAACAAGGTGTGACGGGACCACAAAGATAAATTGTATGCAGTAGCCAGGGCCAGTGGTTCAACATCGCTTTAGCTTTTTTTTTTGTCTAAAAAGAGCAAGCATACATATTAAGCAGTCTTCTCAAGAAATGATGACCTCTGCCAAGTCTATAATAACAGTGTTACTAGAAGAGAAAACACCAATATATAAAAAGGACAAAATTGTATGTATTACGGGACCGTAAAAAAGAAAAAAGTATCTAACAGTCAAACATACGTCCAGGCTTTCATTACAGAACCCCGGAGATGATTCTGTATATACTTCACTTGTGAAGTATAAACGACTGAATATTAGGAGTCACATAAAAAGGTCAGTGACAAGGTGTCGGAAATCTGTGTGATGGACCATGTTTAGCCCCTTAATGCCGTGTCCCATCATGTGTTTTAATAAAAGGAAGGTGGAGATAACACTGAGCTGTGTGTAATACCTGCACAATATCTACATTCTAAAGCTCTATATAAATTCTACCACCAGAAGAAGTGGCAATAATGTAATAATATACAGTGAAATGTGTCAAAATCAGCCCACACATAGTGGGGGCACTGCCCTTATAATTTATACCTTGCAGCCGATACATTAGACGAGTGGGGGAAAGGAGAGCAAGAAGAGTATTTGCTGGGAGGCAGATCAGGCAGAAGAGCAGTGTGTAATATGACAAAGTGTTTTATATGGATGAATGAGCAGACATTCTGCACTCAGCGGAATGCTAAGGATGCTTTACCTCATGTACCATCCACCAACTTAACATACAGATAGGGACCAGTTCTAGCTGTTAAGCCCACAGGGGTGGTAAACACAAGTCTACGTTTTGCAGAGGTTCCAATTTTTAAAGTTAAGAACAAAACAAAATTTAATTTCAAGATGTGTAACAAACAGATCAGTTATATCTCATTCAGTTACTGGCCACCAAATACTTGTATATAGCATACAAATCAGGACTAACATTAAAAGCCTAATTTGCTTAATTGTGCACAGTACAGGGGAATGTAGTATTAATATAATAATGTCACATTATTATAACGTCCCTTTTTTAGTATGATAATATCAATGACATTATCTCTGAGAGCTATGAGTAAATTCAGGGGTCGCCTCTAATACCTCTCTGCATGCGCTATCATTTCTGGTCGCTTCAGGACTTGACCTGGCTCCAAGTGACATCATGCCCCAAAGGTGCCACATATGCTCCGCGCCACTAAGCCATGCCGCTAGTGACATCATGCCCCAAATGCTCCTCGCCACTAAGCCATGCCACTAATGACATCATGCCCCAAAGGTGCCACACATGCTCCTCGCCACTATGCCATGCCGCTAGTGACATTATGCCCCAAAGGTGCTACACATGCTCCTCGCCACTATGCCATGCCGCTAGTGACATTATGCCCCAAAGGTGCCACACATGCTTCTCGCCACTAGGCCACACCGCTAGTGACATCATACCCCAAAGGTGCCACACATGCTTCTCGCCACTAGGCCACACCGCTAGTGACATCATACCCCAAAGGTGCCACACATGCTTCTCGCCACTAGGCCACACCGCTAGTGACATCATACCCCAAAGACACCACACTCGCTCCTCGCCACTAGGTCAATCACCCCAAGTTACTGTATTGACAGGAGAGCTGTAAGAAAATATACTACGGTACAAACTAGGTAAAGTCCTACATCAAGAATATGGCACACTTTCATCCTTTAATATTTACATTAGCGAAACAATACTGGAAACAATATAATGTTAGAGACCCTTTAATGCCTACAATGTACAAGACCCATCAGATTCTGCACATCAAGGTCATCCCGTTTTTTTGTTTTGTTTTTTTGCTTTTTACAAAAAGAAGCAATTTGAGTGCATTATCTGTGCTTTACAGTGATGCATTTACCACCACAACACTGCAGCACTTTCCAGTCCCTACCCTGGGGTCCTCTGTGCTAGGGACCCTCCCCCTTCTACTGGAAAACTCTCAGTACACATCTTCCCATTTACCTCCCTTCTCCACACCCTCCCACTGAAGTCATTCCAAGTAAAAAGACAGAGGCACCATATAAAATTTCATGCAGTGCCCACATTTCAAAAGGTCTACATGCAGCAAAGTACAACTGGGAAAATGTGTTAGAGCCAGTAAAACTGAAGGCACTATAAATGACGAATAGCTTCCTTGTCTCTCTGAGAGCTGAAGGCTGCCATCACCCGACAGTCAGCAAACAGAGACTAGAGAGCTTTTGTACCCGATTAACCTGCACATAGCCATGGATAGCAATGCAGGCATTACATGGAGGCAGCCATTTTGTGGACTGAACCAATACATCTAAATAAAGTGCAGCCAATTAAATCACTAGGAACCAGTGCCCCATGATTATTATTGGTTAAGGCTCATGAATATTTCTGAGGAGGGGCCTTAGTGACATTACTGGTTCTCTCTACTAAGTATCGTCTCAACCCACAGAATGACCGTATTTACAGAGTGTAACATACAAGTCCTGCCAGCAGAGCTGTGGAGAAAGGTATGAGACAGCACGGTGGCTCAGTGGTTAGCACTTCTGCCTCACAGCACTCACAGCACTGGGGTCATGAGTTCAATTCCCGACCAAGGCCTTATCTGTGTGGAGTTTGTATGTTCTCCCTGTGTTTGCGTGAGTTTCCTC
>NW_027448009.1:0-17868 GCF_038048845.1 Mixophyes fleayi | reverse complement strand
TAGGGTAGGGACTGATGTGAATGGGTTCTCTGTACAGCGCTGCGCTATTAGTGACACTATATAAATAAATGATAATGAGGATGATGATGATATGTGTTTACTATGCCTATACACATAGCCAGCTTTCACACTTGATTGGCAGATTAATGCATCATTATTGCTAAGTTTGATAACAGTTGTCTAATACAGTGACACTGGTAGAGAAAACCACTATAGACATTCACATAAGCAGCTCTCATCATCATCATTTATGGCATAAGACTTCTTTAATTATACTAAGTTTTTGAGCAGGTCTGCATTATACTTAATTATATAAGGGAGATGTACTTTTAGTAAAAAGTAGCTCTCCAATTTCAAAAGTACATCAACGTAGTATTAATACTTAGATTTAAAGATTTTCTGGGATAAATGAAATACATTCCCAGCAGCCATCTCCCTTTGCCTCTATCTTATTGCATATTTTGTCCTAATGTGCTTTCATATTTACATGTCACCATGTTTCCATTGGCTAGTACCTTAAAGTCAGATGTCTGTCAAGCAAACTGACCAGTGACAGAATTGCTTTGTGAGGTTTACATCTTTATGACATCAAATGCTTCACATGAAAAATGCAGTTCATTGTCAAAAATCAGCTATATTAGGAGAGTGAGAATTGTGTTTTAGCATCAATTACACACTAAATATGCTGTCATTGTGTATGTTTAATGGATGTCTTTCAGTTTTAAAGATAGACAGACGGATAGATAGATAGAAAGATAGAAAGATAGATAGATAGATAGATAGATAGATAGACAGACAGACAGACTGATTTCAACTGGAAGCAGTGCTTACATATTGCTTAATTTTTGGTGGTTATTAAATAGTATGGGTAGGCAAGAAAAGTGCATATATCTTTTATTAGCATAAACTTACCCGAATGCGCTCTTGCATATTTAAGGCATTCAAAGTAATAATATTTCACAGCATTAATACAGTTATGTACTAGACTGGACAATGGTAAGCAGAGCCAGTACTTATATCAACAATGGCCTTATCTGTGTGAAGTTTGTATGTTCTCCCTGTGTTTGCGTGGGTTTCCTCCGGGTGCTGTGGTTTCCTCCCACACTCCAAAAAACATACTGTTAGGTTAATTGGCTGCTATCAAAATTGACCCTAGTCTCTCCCTCTCTGTCTGTGTGTGAGTGTGTGTCTATATTAGGGAATTTAGACTGTAAGCTCCAATAGGGTAGGGACTGATGTGAATGGGTTCTCTGTACAGCGCTGCGCTATTAGTGACACTATATAAATAAATGATAATGAGGATGATGATGATATGTGTTTACTATGCCTATACACATAGCCAGCTTTCACACTTGATTGGCAGATTAATGCATCATTATTGCTAAGTTTGATAACAGTTGTCTAATACAGTGACACTGGTAGAGAAAACCACTATAGACATTCACATAAGCAGCTCTCATCATCATCATTTATGGCATAAGACTTCTTTAATTATACTAAGTTTTTGAGCAGGTCTGCATTATACTTAATTATATAAGGGAGATGTACTTTTAGTAAAAAGTAGCTCTCCAATTTCAAAAGTACATCAACGTAGTATTAATACTTAGATTTAAAGATTTTCTGGGATAAATGAAATACATTCCCAGCAGCCATCTCCCTTTGCCTCTATCTTATTGCATATTTTGTCCTAATGTGCTTTCATATTTACATGTCACCATGTTTCCATTGGCTAGTACCTTAAAGTCAGATGTCTGTCAAGCAAACTGACCAGTGACAGAATTGCTTTGTGAGGTTTACATCTTTATGACATCAAATGCTTCACATGAAAAATGCAGTTCATTGTCAAAAATCAGCTATATTAGGAGAGTGAGAATTGTGTTTTAGCATCAATTACACACTAAATATGCTGTCATTGTGTATGTTTAATGGATGTCTTTCAGTTTTAAAGATAGACAGACGGATAGATAGATAGAAAGATAGAAAGATAGATAGATAGAAAGATAGATAGATAGATAGACAGACAGACTGATTTCAACTGGAAGCAGTGCTTACATATTGCTTAATTTTTGGTGGTTATTAAATAGTATGGGTAGGCAAGAAAAGTGCATATATCTTTTATTAGCATAAACTTACCCAAATGCGCTCTTGCATATTTAAGGCATTCAAAGTAATAATATTTCACAGCATTAATACAGTTATGTACTAGACTGGACAATGGTAAGCAGAGCCAGTACTTATATCAACAATGGCCTTATCTGTGTGAAGTTTGTATGTTCTCCCTGTGTTTGCGTGGGTTTCCTCCCACACTCCAAAAAACATACTGTTAGGTTAATTGGCTGCTATCAAAATTGACCCTAGTCTCTCCCTCTCTGTCTGTGTGTGAGTGTGTGTCTATATTAGGGAATTTAGACTGTAAGCTCCAATAGGGTAGGGACTGATGTGAATGGGTTCTCTGTACAGCGCTGCGCTATTAGTGACACTATATAAATAAATGATAATGAGGATGATGATTATATGTGTTTACTATGCCTATACACATAGCCAGCTTTCACACTTGATTGGCAGATTAATGCATCATTATTGCTAAGTTTGATAACAGTTGTCTAATACAGTGACACTGGTAGAGAAAACCACTATAGACATTCACATAAGCAGCTCTCATCATCATCATTTATGGCATAAGACTTCTTTAATTATACTAAGTTTTTGAGCAGGTCTGCATTATACTTAATTATATAAGGGAGATGTACTTTTAGTAAAAAGTAGCTCTCCAATTTCAAAAGTACATCAACGTAGTATTAATACTTAGATTTAAAGATTTTCTGGGATAAATGAAATACATTCCCAGCAGCCATCTCCCTTTGCCTCTATCTTATTGCATATTTTGTCCTAATGTGCTTTCATATTTACATGTCACCATGTTTCCATTGGCTAGTACCTTAAAGCCAGATGTCTGTCAAGCAAACTGACCAGTGACAGAATTGCTTTGTGAGGTTTACATCTTTATGACATCAAATGCTTCACATGAAAAATGCAGTTCATTGTCAAAAATCAGCTATATTAGGAGAATGAGAATTGTGTTTTAGCATCAATTACACACTAAATATGCTGTCATTGTGTATGTTTAATGGATGTCTTTCAGTTTTAAAGATAGACAGACCGATAGATAGATAGATAGAAAGATAGAAAGATAGATAGATAGAAAGATAGATAGATAGATAGACAGACAGACAGACTGATTTCAACTGGAAGCAGTGCTTACATATTGCTTAATTTTTGGTGGTTATTAAATAGTATGGGTAGGCAAGAAAAGTGCATATATCTTTTATTAGCATAAACTTACCCAAATGCGCTCTTGCATATTTAAGGCATTCAAAGTAATAATATTTCACAGCATTAATACAGTTATGTACTAGACTGGACAATGGTAAGCAGAGCCAGTACTTATATCAACAATGGCCTTATCTGTGTGAAGTTTGTATGTTCTCCCTGTGTTTGCGTGGGTTTCCTCCCACACTCCAAAAAACATACTGTTAGGTTAATTGGCTGCTATCAAAATTGACCCTAGTCTCTCCCTCTCTGTCTGTGTGTGAGTGTGTGTCTATATTAGGGAATTTAGACTGTAAGCTCCAATAGGGTAGGGACTGATGTGAATGGGTTCTCTGTACAGCGCTGCGCTATTAGTGACACTATATAAATAAATGATAATGAGGATGATGATGATATGTGTTTACTATGCCTATACACATAGCCAGCTTTCACACTTGATTGGCAGATTAATGCATCATTATTGCTAAGTTTGATAACAGTTGTCTAATACAGTGACACTGGTAGAGAAAACCACTATAGACATTCACATAAGCAGCTCTCATCATCATCATTTATGGCATAAGACTTCTTTAATTATACTAAGTTTTTGAGCAGGTCTGCATTATACTTAATTATATAAGGGAGATGTACTTTTAGTAAAAAGTAGCTCTCCAATTTCAAAAGTACATCAACGTAGTATTAATACTTAGATTTAAAGATTTTCTGGGATAAATGAAATACATTCCCAGCAGCCATCTCCCTTTGCCTCTATCTTATTGCATATTTTGTCCTAATGTGCTTTCATATTTACATGTCACCATGTTTCCATTGGCTAGTACCTTAAAGTCAGATGTCTGTCAAGCAAACTGACCAGTGACAGAATTGCTTTGTGAGGTTTACATCTTTATGACATCAAATGCTTCACATGAAAAATGCAGTTCATTGTCAAAAATCAGCTATATTAGGAGAGTGAGAATTGTGTTTTAGCATCAATTACACACTAAATATGCTGTCATTGTGTATGTTTAATGGATGTCTTTCAGTTTTAAAGATAGACAGACGGATAGAAAGATAGAAAGATAGATAGATAGAAAGATAGATAGATAGATAGATAGACAGACAGACTGATTTCAACTGGAAGCAGTGCTTACATATTGCTTAATTTTTGGTGGTTATTAAATAGTATGGGTAGGCAAGAAAAGTGCATATATCTTTTATTAGCATAAACTTACCCAAATGCGCTCTTGCATATTTAAGGCATTCAAAGTAATAATATTTCACAGCATTAATACAGTTATGTACTAGACTGGACAATGGTAAGCAGAGCCAATACTTATATCAACAATGGCCTTATCTGTGTGAAGTTTGTATGTTCTCCCTGTGTTTGCGTGGGTTTCCTCCGGGTGCTGTGGTTTCCTCCCACACTCCAAAAAACATACTGTTAGGTTAATTGGCTGCTATCAAAATTGACCCTAGTCTCTCCCTCTCTGTCTGTGTGTGAGTGTGTGTCTATATTAGGGAATTTAGACTGTAAGCTCCAATAGGGTAGGGACTGATGTGAATGGGTTCTCTGTACAGCGCTGCGCTATTAGTGACACTATATAAATAAATGATAATGAGGATGATGATGATATGTGTTTACTATGCCTATACACATAGCCAGCTTTCACACTTGATTGGCAGATTAATGCATCATTATTGCTAAGTTTGATAACAGTTGTCTAATACAGTGACACTGGTAGAGAAAACCACTATAGACATTCACATAAGCAGCTCTCATCATCATCATTTATGGCATAAGACTTCTTTAATTATACTAAGTTTTTGAGCAGGTCTGCATTATACTTAATTATATAAGGGAGATGTACTTTTAGTAAAAAGTAGCTCTCCAATTTCAAAAGTACATCAACGTAGTATTAATACTTTGACAAGTGAGGCTATTAGGACGAACGCACTTAAAGGGCGACAGGGTTTGTAACAAGCTGAATGATGACCTGGTGTGTTTTAACATGGGGTGGGGACCGACCAATGGGGGTCCATGTGGGAGGGACCTTGATAGAATATAGCAGGATGTACTTCCTGCTTTACTTCACTTGCAGCACGAGATCCAGAGGGATACCCAGCAGCGAGGAAAACGGATAAGTCCCATTTTGTGGTTTATTCTTTGTTTTATTGTATCCTTTTGCCCATTTCCATTTGCCTTTAACGTTCCCCCTCCCGTTATTATTTTAAAACCAGCCTTCTTCTTCTCCCCTTGTCTTTACCTGCCTCTCATTCGGCCTGCCCCCCCCCCCTCTTCCTTCAGCCCCTCATTTACCGTTCCCGCCGTCACCCCCTCCCTTCGTTTGCCATTAGTTTCTTTCCCTCCAGCCACCAGCATAATGCCCCGTCCCAAGAGAAATGCTCCTCGCCCGGCACGCCTCAGGTCCCCCTCTCCCACCCCCTCCCGCCGCCATCTTACAGCCTCAGCCTCAGCCTCTGCCCTCCAAACCCCAGCCCTCACTCCAGACATGCCGCTAAGCGGCGATAATGCACGGCCCCCCCTGGGATCCTCTCCCGGGCACTCCCCAGCATTTCGCGCCACTAGGCGCAGCGGCGCCCCCTCCCCTCTCCCCCCGGCCGGTTCGCGCATGCGCAGAACGCGCGCTCCATCGCGCCCGGCCGGATCCAGCAGCGCAGCCAATCTATATGACATGGCTGCAGGGGCAGCCAGCGTTTCTGTCAGGGAGCTTAGCGGGCAGCCTCAGCGGTCCCAGCAAGTAGCCGTCACCCCCCCTCCCCAGGCTAACACATTAGGTGTCCTTTCAACCAGCCCTGTTGAGGATAGGAGCCATTCCCAGTTCAGATTATGTCCCATCACCCCTCCCGTGGCAGCCCACGGCTTCAGGTCACGAGGTCATAACCCTCCAGCACCCCACCAATTGCATTTCCCTCCCAGCCCATTCCTGCCCCATAGTAGTGGTGGATCAGCATGGGGGTCACAACATGGCAGAGGTCAAGAGTTCAGCAGGTCACAAGGACATACCTCGGGTCACGGGGAATACCAGCACCATGCGGGTGGGTGGGACACACTTCCTGCCAGGGCCTCAATGGATTTCAGTGACCGGTCCGAGGCGCCTGTATGGCCCTCTTCACGCCGGCAACGCCTGTCACCTCCAGCGTCTCGCCCATACACGTCACGAAGGGTCTCTTCCCCGGGGATCGTGGCGGGTGGGTTCACCCATAGGGGTCACGGGGTCAGGACTGATAACATTATAGTCGATTATCACCACTCCAGCGGCGGTAATTTAAGTCCAGGGCCTCTCCCCCTAGGGGGGCGGGCTACCTCCGGGTTTAGCGATCGGATGCGGGAGGAATTTTCTACGTTCCCTAGCCCTGACCATTTAGCGGCTTTCAACCCGTGTAACGTAGATAGAGACATCAACGCGGCGCGGCGGCGCTTGGACTATTTGCCCAGATCTCAGCTGACTGTTCCCCTTCCCGTTTCAGAGACTACTGTTACAAATCCGGAGTCGAGGGTCGGTCGGAACGATCGTTCGGGGTCCGAGTCTCGTGATATGAGGTCGGCAGGGTCCAGGGAGGATGCGGTCCGGGACACGGCTGGTGGACAGGTCGCGGCAACTGCACTCGGGGAGACGTCTGTCGGTGCTGGGAATACCGCTCCTGTCGGTGAGTCCATTTCCGTTAACACACATAAATCACACTTGTTGGCATCACCTGTCTTATCTACCAGCAGTGGGTCCTCCGGCTCGGGGGACAGGCCCAGAAAATTAATTAAGTTGTTAGAAACAGAATTGTTAGGAAAACGGAGTAAGCACACACCCCAATCAGGAGACACAGACCAACCAGCGGCTCGTAGCGAATTGGGGCAGGTAGAATCCCTGGAAATTACACACGGCATAAGGCCTAGCGTACGTGATAGAATTAGGAGGGGCAAGTACGTGGATATGTACGCGTTAACCGGGGAAGATAGGAAGGCGCTGGCGGCCGCCTGTGAGAGGTCGGGAATGGGGGAGGAGAAATACAGATCCTTCTCTAGATGGGTTAATGCCTTCTCCATTTTCGCTACAATATATGTAGAGACCCGTCCCAGCGAACAAGCGGAGGTATGGAGGTATATGCACCTTATTAGTGGGATGTACGTAAAGGACGGCCCGGTAATTTGGAGGGCATATGACGAGCTTTTCAGGAAACGGATGAGTGGGCGTGAGAGACTTCCTCTGGGATCGAAAGACATTGACACCTGGCTGGAGTTAATGAGGCCCAGCAGTCAGTCTGCAGAGGGTAGCTCTGTCAGGCGGTTTCAAGGGCCGGGGAGGACGCAGAATGTCCTCCCCCCAAAAGGAAGGTGTTATGACTTCAATGCAGGGGCCTGTCAAAGAGGCTCAGCCTGCAGATTTAGACACATTTGCACGTCATGTAACGGCCATCACCCTGCCAACGAATGCGCAAAGTCCCGTGGAAGTGGGGGACGGGGAAGAGGCTCTGGCTCAGCTCTGCCGAGTCAAGGGGCCGTCGCCAATTGATTTGGTTGAGCTGGATAAGTGGCTGGGGTGGTTTGATGATAAGGTGACTGGGTCCCTTCTCCATGACGGCTTTCATTTTGGCTTTAAACTCCCGGTCCAAGGTAGCGTTTCCTCGGCAGCTCCGGTTAATCTGAAATCGGCGCTCGCTTTCCCAGAAGTATTAGACGAAAAAATAGGGAAGGAGGTTGGTTTGGGTCGCATGATTGGCCCGTTCCGACTTCCTCCTATTCCCAATCTGATTTTGTCCCCAGTAGGGGTAGTTCCCAAAAAAGCGGTAGGAAAGTTTAGATTGATCCAGCACTTGTCTCATCCTGCCGGTAAATCCGTGAATGACGCAATTGACGTTAATCTCAGTTCTGTCAGTTATCAGTCATTCGAATCGGCCCTAGCGCTGGTCCAGGAATGCGGCAGGGGCTCCTTGTTGGCCAAAGTGGATATCGAATCGGCGTTCAGATTGCTGCCCCTTCACCTTGAGTCGTATCAATTCATGGGTTTCCGGCATCGTGGTGAATACTACATCGATCGCTGCCTGCCCATGGGTTGTTCGATCTCATGCGCACTGTTCGAGAAATTTAGCGGTTTCTTGCATTGGTGCATTCAGGCCGGGACAGGGTGTCGGTGGATCGCGCATTATCTTGACGACTTCCTGGTTATCGGGCCGCCTGGTACCACGGTTTGTCGAGATACGCTTTTTTCCACGGAGGCCTTGTTTAGGGTTTTAGGCGTTCCCATCGCAGCAGACAAGACGGAGGGCCCAATTACATGTCTCTCATTCCTCGGGATCGAGATTGACACGCTAGCAGGGATATGCAGGCTTCCAGCAGACAAGGTTACAAAGATGTATGAGGCTATCACAGAAGTGCTAGGGGCAAACGTTAGTACCCTGAGGTCGATACAGTCCCTGTTAGGGCGGTTCAACTTTGCCTGCCGTGTAATACCCATGGGGAGGGTTTTCTGTAGGAAGCTCCAAAGAGCCACAGCAGGTAGGAGTAGGCCACATGCAGTCATACAACTATCCAAGGTGGTTAGGGAGGATCTTCAGATATGGCTCATTTTTCTTAGGGGTTTTAATGGCAAGCGTATTTGGCCGTCACCTCCAGTAACAAACGGGGAAATTAACTTGTTCACAGACGCTGCTGGGGCATCCGGCTTTGGGGCTTATCTGGATGGACACTGGTGTGCAGATAGCTGGCCCGATGATTGGCACAGGGATGGGACCACTAGGAACTTGTTGGTTCTTGAATTATTCCCGATTGTGGTGGCAATTGAATTATGGGCACCCGTTTTGCGGGGTAGGCACATAGTTTTTTGGTGTGACAATTTGGGGGTGGTCCAGTCCATCAACAAGCAGAGTGCATCGGCCTACCAGGCAATATTGCTCTTGCGGCACCTAGTGTTGCGCTGTTTGCAGAATGACATTTCATTCAGGGCGAGGCATGTTCCGGGGGTGCAGAATAGCCTAGCAGATGCGTTGTCCCGATTCCACTGGGACAGGTTTCGCAGCCTTGCTCCTCACGCAGACCGTGTTGGTACCCCGTGTCCCCCTTGTGTTTGGCAGATCATCAAGCCGGCATAAGAGGCCTCGCGGAACAAGCGGTAGCTCCCTCCACCCTGAGATCCTATCAGGCGTCATGGAGACGGTGGTCGTTGTTCAGCAGGCAGAAAGACCAATCCGAGGCAGGTCAGAGAGATGCTATGCTAGCCTTTATGTGGGACAGATATTCCGAAGGTGATTCTAAGACCTCTATGGCATCTACCCTGGCTGGTATATCATTTATGGCCAAGCTGCAGGGTTACCCGGACGTTACCAAACAATTTTTAATTAATAAGGCCTTGAAGGGTTGGGGGAGAATCCGTCCTTCTCATAGCGATGCCCGTTTACCAATTACCCTTAACATCTTGGAGGATTTGATACGGAGAGTGGGTTTGGTTACCTCGGACGAATACGAGAAGCTTTTATTTAGTTTGGCTTTTTCCATGGCCTTTTTTGGGGCTTTTCGCATTTCGGAGCTGGTAGCTAGGTCCAGAGGGCATCAAGAGTCTGGGTTGAGAGCAGAACATGTCAGTCTGGGCGAAGGGACCTTTGCCTGCAAAATAGTTAGATCTAAGACTGATCAGAGCGGGAAGGGATCGTGGGTGCAGTTAGCTCCTCAACAGCTTCAGCATATCTGCCCGTTTAGGCTGGCGTCACAGTTTATGAGCAGGAGACCCCAGGCCAACTTGTTTCTGTGTCACAGTAATAGCATTCCTCTGACTAAATATCAATTTGCGGCCATTTTAAAGCGGACCTTACAGTCGCTTAATTTAAACAGCACCTTATACGGGACTCACTCATTTAGGATCGGGGCAGCTACATCTGCCGCTTTGGCTGGATCTTCTAACGAAGCTATAAAAGCTTTGGGCCGCTGGAAGTCCACGGCTTACCAGTCTTATGTGAGAATTGACAAAGTTATTGATTGAATGTTGTGTTGTTTAACAATTTATTGTGATTTGCAGTTTTTCTTTTCACACTTTCCTTCTCGTCTGAGCCTTCAAACCATCCCATCCCACTTCCCTTACCCATCCCATCTTCCCCTCCACTTGGTGGGCTACCCTGGGCTTTTCCGCTCGCCGCTTTAACGCGGGGGCGCGAAGGGATTTTCACCCGGGTTTCCCTGGGCGTAAGTCCTGATTAGTGGTGTGCAGCCGGGGTTTTTCCGGGTGTTGTTTACCTTCGCCTGGGTGGTCTGCTCCCTGTTTGTGTCTACCTTCCCTTACCCCCCTTCGTGTTACGTTTTTCTGTTAACAAGCACTTATCCTTCTTATACCTGTATACCACGCCTGTCTGTCTGCCCAATTCAATGATTTCATGCTAACATGGGTTCTCTGATTTCAGGTGATGGTGTTAGAACTAAGACGGTGTGGATCATCGGTCATTCGTTTGTTTTTTGGGCCGCTGGCCACCCCAGGTCAAAAAGTATCTCGGATAATTGCGGCACGGTGATTAGATGGTGGGGTAAAAGAGGTTTAGGCTGGCAGGACCTTATTCCGTGGTTGACTAGGCTCATAAAACAACAAGGCCCACCGGACGTTCTGGTTGTACATGCGGGAGGTAACGATTTAGGTAAGGGTAAATCATTAGATCTCATCGTTAAAATCAGAGAGGACCTACGTCAAATACATGAGGCGTGGCCAGACATCACTATTGGTTGGTCAGCACTCATTCCCCGTTTAGTATGGAGGACAGCCATTCCTATAAAAAAGATGACGGCTATGGTTAGGAAGCTAAATAGTGCCATCCGAAAAATAGTACGGTCCATGGGAGGCATAGTCATAGACCACCCGGGGTTAGGGGTAGAGGCACCACATCTTTTTAGACGGGACGGCGTTCACCTTAATGAAGAGGGTATGGGTTTCTTTATAGACAGGATTTACGGGGGAGTGGAGGCGTGTTTCGGTTAGTTGGTGGCGGGCTGCGGCGTCTGTAGGGCGCAGCGGGGTAGGAAGGCACTGCGTTCAGCGGCTGATTAGTGGGCGCACTGGTAGTTGGTCGTAGGTCACTGCCCCCTTTGATGTAACAGTAACTCCTTTTGGTCCTTCGGTGAGGAGGGTCCCTGTCCGGCTCGGTGAGGGAGGGCAGCGTGAGTTGTAAGGGGCAGTCACTCTGACGCCAACTCAGCGCTATGTATGTAGGGATTTGTTCCCCCGTGTTTTTTGCGGACTTACGGCGGTTTGCGCCAGTCCATTAAGTAATCGTGTGTGATCAGCTCGTGAGCTGTCCCGCAGTGCTCTTTCTCCGCCACCATAGGTTAGTTAATATAAAATCCTTATAATAAAATTCCTGCCAAGGTTTAATAACTTATTCAGGTCTCCGTGTCTTTATTTGCATGCTATGGTATAAAGTTAAGGTTAATGTGAAGTTTGTGGTAACATACACAGTGAGCCCTTTAAGATTTAAAGATTTTCTGGGATAAATGAAATACATTCCCAGCAGCCATCTCCCTTTGCCTCTATCTTATTGCATATTTTGTCCTAATGTGCTTTCATATTTACATGTCACCATGTTTCCATTGGCTAGTACCTTAAAGTCAGATGTCTGTCAAGCAAACTGACCAGTGACAGAATTGCTTTGTGAGGTTTACATCTTTATGACATCAAATGCTTCACATGAAAAATGCAGTTCATTGTCAAAAATCAGCTATATTAGGAGAGTGAGAATTGTGTTTTAGCATCAATTACACACTAAATATGCTGTCATTGTGTATGTTTAATGGATGTCTTTCAGTTTTAAAGATAGACAGACGGATAGATAGATAGAAAGATAGAAAGATAGATAGATAGAAAGATAGATAGATAGATAGATAGATAGATAGATAGATAGACAGACAGACAGACAGACTGATTTCAACTGGAAGCAGTGCTTACATATTGCTTAATTTTTGGTGGTTATTAAATAGTATGGGTAGGCAAGAAAAGTGCATATATCTTTTATTAGCATAAACTTACCCAAATGCGCTCTTGCATATTT
Source organism: Mixophyes fleayi (assembly GCF_038048845.1). Classification (NCBI taxonomy): domain Eukaryota; kingdom Metazoa; phylum Chordata; class Amphibia; order Anura; family Limnodynastidae; genus Mixophyes; species Mixophyes fleayi. The sequence goes on along the minus strand of NW_027448009.1, from coordinate 5,526 downwards.
AAGGCATTCAAAGTAATAATATTTCACAGCATTAATACAGTTATGTACTAGACTGGACAATGGTAAGCAGAGCCAGTACTTATATCAACAATGGCCTTATCTGTGTGAAGTTTGTATGTTCTCCCTGTGTTTGCGTGGGTTTCCTCCGGGTGCTGTGGTTTCCTCCCACACTCCAAAAAACATACTGTTAGGTTAATTGGCTGCTATCAAAATTGACCCTAGTCTCTCCCTCTCTGTCTGTGTGTGAGTGTGTGTCTATATTAGGGAATTTAGACTGTAAGCTCCAATAGGGTAGGGACTGATGGGAATGGGTTCTCTGTACAGCGCTGCGCTATTAGTAACACTATATAAATAAATGATAATGAGGATGATGATGATATGTGTTTACTATGCCTATACACATAGCCAGCTTTCACACTTGATTGGCAGATTAATGCATCATTATTGCTAAGTTTGATAACAGTTGTCTAATACAGTGACACTGGTAGAGAAAACCACTATAGACATTCACATAAGCAGCTCTCATCATCATCATTTATGGCATAAGACTTCTTTAATTATACTAAGTTTTTGAGCAGGTCTGCATTATACTTAATTATATAAGGGAGATGTACTTTTAGTAAAAAGTAGCTCTCCAATTTCAAAAGTACATCAACGTAGTATTAATACTTAGATTTAAAGATTTTCTGGGATAAATGAAATACATTCCCAGCAGCCATCTCCCTTTGCCTCTATCTTATTGCATATTTTGTCCTAATGTGCTTTCATATTTACATGTCACCATGTTTCCATTGGCTAGTACCTTAAAGTCAGATGTCTGTCAAGCAAACTGACCAGTGACAGAATTGCTTTGTGAGGTTTACATCTTTATGACATCAAATGCTTCACATGAAAAATGCAGTTCATTGTCAAAAATCAGCTATATTAGGAGAGTGAGAATTGTGTTTTAGCATCAATTACACACTAAATATGCTGTCATTGTGTATGTTTAATGGATGTCTTTCAGTTTTAAAGATAGACAGACGGATAGATAGATAGAAAGATAGAAAGATAGATAGATAGAAAGATAGATAGATAGACAGACAGACAGACTGATTTCAACTGGAAGCAGTGCTTACATATTGCTTAATTTTTGGTGGTTATTAAATAGTATGGGTAGGCAAGAAAAGTGCATATATCTTTTATTAGCATAAACTTACCCAAATGCGCTCTTGCATATTTAAGGCATTCAAAGTAATAATATTTCACAGCATTAATACAGTTATGTACTAGACTGGACAATGGTAAGCAGAGCCAGTACTTATATCAACAATGGCCTTATCTGTGTGAAGTTTGTATGTTCTCCCTGTGTTTGCGTGGGTTTCCTCCGGGTGCTGTGGTTTCCTCCCACACTCCAAAAAACATACTGTTAGGTTAATTGGCTGCTATCAAAATTGACCCTAGTCTCTCCCTCTCTGTCTGTGTGTGAGTGTGTGTCTATATTAGGGAATTTAGACTGTAAGCTCCAATAGGGTAGGGACTGATGGGAATGGGTTCTCTGTACAGCGCTGCGCTATTAGTAACACTATATAAATAAATGATAATGAGGATGATGATGATATGTGTTTACTATGCCTATACACATAGCCAGCTTTCACACTTGATTGGCAGATTAATGCATCATTATTGCTAAGTTTGATAACAGTTGTCTAATACAGTGACACTGGTAGAGAAAACCACTATAGACATTCACATAAGCAGCTCTCATCATCATCATTTATGGCATAAGACTTCTTTAATTATACTAAGTTTTTGAGCAGGTCTGCATTATACTTAATTATATAAGGGAGATGTACTTTTAGTAAAAAGTAGCTCTCCAATTTCAAAAGTACATCAACGTAGTATTAATACTTAGATTTAAAGATTTTCTGGGATAAATGAAATACATTCCCAGCAGCCATCTCCCTTTGCCTCTATCTTATTGCATATTTTGTCCTAATGTGCTTTCATATTTACATGTCACCATGTTTCCATTGGCTAGTACCTTAAAGTCAGATGTCTGTCAAGCAAACTGACCAGTGACAGAATTGCTTTGTGAGGTTTACATCTTTATGACATCAAATGCTTCACATGAAAAATGCAGTTCATTGTCAAAAATCAGCTATATTAGGAGAGTGAGAATTGTGTTTTAGCATCAATTACACACTAAATATGCTGTCATTGTGTATGTTTAATGGATGTCTTTCAGTTTTAAAGATAGACAGACGGATAGATAGATAGAAAGATAGAAAGATAGATAGATAGAAAGATAGATAGATAGATAGACAGACAGACAGACAGACTGATTTCAACTGGAAGCAGTGCTTACATATTGCTTAATTTTTGGTGGTTATTAAATAGTATGGGTAGGCAAGAAAAGTGCATATATCTTTTATTAGCATAAACTTACCCAAATGCGCTCTTGCATATTTAAGGCATTCAAAGTAATAATATTTCACAGCATTAATACAGTTATGTACTAGACTGGACAATGGTAAGCAGAGCCAGTACTTATATCAACAATGGCCTTATCTGTGTGAAGTTTGTATGTTCTCCCTGTGTTTGCGTGGGTTTCCTCCGGGTGCTGTGGTTTCCTCCCACACTCCAAAAAACATACTGTTAGGTTAATTGGCTGCTATCAAAATTGACCCTAGTCTCTCCCTCTCTGTCTGTGTGTGAGTGTGTGTCTATATTAGGGAATTTAGACTGTAAGCTCCAATAGGGTAGGGACTGATGTGAATGGGTTCTCTGTACAGCGCTGCGCTATTAGTGACACTATATAAATAAATGATAATGAGGATGATGATGATATGTGTTTACTATGCCTATACACATAGCCAGCTTTCACACTTGATTGGCAGATTAATGCATCATTATTGCTAAGTTTGATAACAGTTGTCTAATACAGTGACACTGGTAGAGAAAACCACTTTAGACATTCACATAAGCAGCTCTCATCATCATCATTTATGGCATAAGACTTCTTTAATTATACTAAGTTTTTGAGCAGGTCTGCATTATACTTAATTATATAAGGGAGATGTACTTTTAGTAAAAAGTAGCTCTCCAATTTCAAAAGTACATCAACGTAGTATTAATACTTAGATTTAAAGATTTTCTGGGATAAATGAAATACATTCCCAGCAGCCATCTCCCTTTGCCTCTATCTTATTGCATATTTTGTCCTAATGTGCTTTCATATTTACATGTCACCATGTTTCCATTGGCTAGTACCTTAAAGTCAGATGTCTGTCAAGCAAACTGACCAGTGACAGAATTGCTTTGTGAGGTTTACATCTTTATGACATCAAATGCTTCACATGAAAAATGCAGTTCATTGTCAAAAATCAGCTATATTAGAAGAGTGAGAATTGTGTTTTAGCATCAATTACACACTAAATATGCTGTCATTGTGTATGTTTAATGGATGTCTTTCAGTTTTAAAGATAGACAGACCGATAGATAGATAGATAGATAGATAGAAAGATAGATAGATAGATAGATAGATAGATAGATAGATAGATAGACAGACAGACAGACTGATTTCAACTGGAAGCAGTGCTTACATATTGCTTAATTTTTGGTGGTTATTAAATAGTATGGGTAGGCAAGAAAAGTGCATATATCTTTTATTAGCATAAACTTACCCAAATGCGCTCTTGCATATTTAAGGCATTCAAAGTAATAATATTTCACAGCATTAATACAGTTATGTACTAGACTGGACAATGGTAAGCAGAGCCAGTACTTATATCAACAATGGCTTTATCTGTGTGAAGTTTGTATGTTCTCCCTGTGTTTGCGTGGGTTTCCTCCCACACTCCAAAAAACATACTGTTAGGTTAATTGGCTGCTATCAAAATTGACCCTAGTCTCTCCCTCTCTGTCTGTGTGTGAGTGTGTGTCTATATTAGGGAATTTAGACTGTAAGCTCCAATAGGGTAGGGACTGATGTGAATGGGTTCTCTGTACAGCGCTGCGCTATTAGTGACACTATATAAATAAATGATAATGAGGATGATGATGATATGTGTTTACTATGCCTATACACATAGCCAGCTTTCACACTTGATTGGCAGATTAATGCATCATTATTGCTAAGTTTGATAACAGTTGTCTAATACAATGACACTGGTAGAGAAAACCACTATAGACATTCACATAAGCAGCTCTCATCATCATCATTTATTGCATAAGCCTTCTTTAATTATACTAAGTTTTTGAGCAGGTCTGCATTATACTTAATTATATAAGGGAGATGTACTTTTAGTAAAAAGTAGCTCTCCAATTTCAAAAGTACATCAACGTAGTATTAATACTTTGACAAGTGAGGCTATTAGGACGAACGCACTTAAAGGGCGACAGGGTTTGTAACAAGCTGAATGATGACCTGGTGTGTTTTAACATGGGGTGGGGACCGACCAATGGGGGTCCATGTGGGAGGGACCTTGATAGAATATAGCAGGATGTACTTCCTGCTTTACTTCACTTGCAGCACGAGATCCAGAGGGATACCCAGCAGCGAGGAAAACGGATAAGTCCCATTTTGTGGTTTATTCTTTGTTTTATTGTATCCTTTTGCCCATTTCCATTTGCCTTTAACGTTCCCCCTCCCGTTATTATTTTAAAACCAGCCTTCTTCTTCTCCCCTTGTCTTTACCTGCCTCTCATTCGGCCTGCCCCCCCCCCCTCTTCCTTCAGCCCCTCATTTACCGTTCCCGCCGTCACCCCCTCCCTTCGTTTGCCATTAGTTTCTTTCCCTCCAGCCACCAGCATAATGCCCCGTCCCAAGAGAAATGCTCCTCGCCCGGCACGCCTCAGGTCCCCCTCTCCCACCCCCTCCCGCCGCCATCTTACAGCCTCAGCCTCAGCCTCTGCCCTCCAAACCCCAGCCCTCACTCCAGACATGCCGCTAAGCGGCGATAATGCACGGCCCCCCCTGGGATCCTCTCCCGGGCACTCCCCAGCATTTCGCGCCACTAGGCGCAGCGGCGCCCCCTCCCCTCTCCCCCCGGCCGGTTCGCGCATGCGCAGAACGCGCGCTCCATCGCGCCCGGCCGGATCCAGCAGCGCAGCCAATCTATATGACATGGCTGCAGGGGCAGCCAGCGTTTCTGTCAGGGAGCTTAGCGGGCAGCCTCAGCGGTCCCAGCAAGTAGCCGTCACCCCCCCTCCCCAGGCTAACACATTAGGTGTCCTTTCAACCAGCCCTGTTGAGGATAGGAGCCATTCCCAGTTCAGATTATGTCCCATCACCCCTCCCGTGGCAGCCCACGGCTTCAGGTCACGAGGTCATAACCCTCCAGCACCCCACCAATTGCATTTCCCTCCCAGCCCATTCCTGCCCCATAGTAGTGGTGGATCAGCATGGGGGTCACAACATGGCAGAGGTCAAGAGTTCAGCAGGTCACAAGGACATACCTCGGGTCACGGGGAATACCAGCACCATGCGGGTGGGTGGGACACACTTCCTGCCAGGGCCTCAATGGATTTCAGTGACCGGTCCGA
>NW_027448008.1:0-17925 GCF_038048845.1 Mixophyes fleayi | reverse complement strand
AAATCCAAAGATTTCAGGCAGCACAAAACACAGACCCTGAAAATTAATGTTAAACATGCAATTATCACCATCCAAAAAGAAATGCAAAAATTTGGACAATTTGTGCCATGAAAGTTCTGTAACCACTGGGGAACCAGAAACACCCCCCTAATTAATGTGCAGAAAGTCTTTTGAATATTGCATTTGGCAGTGGAATGAAGTGTTATTACAGCCAGCCGACATCCCTACGTTCCCTGCGTAACGTCCAAATGTTCACACATCAGAAATAGCAGCATTTTGGGATGGGCTTACCCTATGTATGTGCTGTAATAGTGCAAAATATAACACAGTATAATACGTGCATAATAACAACTGGGGAAATACACCTGATATCCTATGGGACTACTGCAGAAGTAGCTGTTTAACTTGCCTGTGATTTCTGTATGACTCACCTCTATGTCCTTTTCACTCAGCGCCGGTGCACTGAAATGGAAAATATAATCTGAAGTGAACGTTATGTAATGTAATATAAACAAGAAATAGAGAAACAGGAAAAGGGAGATGATTGGAAGAAACAAGACATCCATGAAACAGAGATGAGTGACCCTGTCAGGTGTCAGCTCAGCTATGGAATAATCAGACCAATAATAGAGATACAGATCAATACCTGAACTGATGTATGATAGAGATAGGGGAATATCTAGTGGTGATAAGGAGACCCATGAGGACTGTGCAGGTGATTGGGTCACCGATTGCGTCCTATATAAGTTGACATTGTATTACTCTGTGATGATATTCTGTTCCATAATTGTATTGACAAGCATGAGAGCCTGGCTCATCATCATCATCAATATTTATTTATATAGCGCCAGCAAATTCCGTAGCGCTCAAACCTTCTACCAATATCCCAACCAACACTCAGCTTTCCCCGTGTGGTTCCACACCTTAGACTGCATGAGTCGCCAACTCAGGAACCCAAAGTCAGGTCACCAGTTGTTCCTTTAGTGGCTCCTGGGTACCAGACACCCTGTAACACCATTTGTTCCATACATGTGTGATGATGTCCTGTGCTTCAATACAACCCCAACTTTGTAGCTTTTCAAGACAATGTAGTTTGTGAACCATTGTAGCTACTGATAGGTAGCTATAATGTCACGGACTGTGGGTGAGGTTGCCTACTTGGGATGTAGACCCACTGCGCTGATAGTGGTTGACGTTGGCTCACATCGGGCATAGAGCCTGAGGGACGACTGGTGGCGGAGGTAAAGAAGCTAATGGGCTTTGCAGTGAGAACCGCCAAAGTTGTCCACACCAGCTAGTAGCTGACCGTGTACAAACAAGGCGACAATAGGATGAGACTCATAGGTAGTCAGGTCAAGGGTCAGAGACACCAAGTCAAGTTCCAGATCAAAAAATAAGCCAGGGCAGGTCAGGGTGTTGAGGAGAATGAGTGATGGGAACAGCAAACCATCACCCGTCACACCGGTGGCTTTTAACGGGTAATTAGATAATCACAGACAGCCGTACAGGATAGCTAAAATAACCTGTTTCTTAGGTATACTGATGTGCACCAAGTTTACTTATAAATCCAGCATCTGCTGACAACAACAGGAGCAATAGTGTCTTATGATATTAACCACCTGTAATAAAGGGAATATATTTTGTCCACCCCTCACACTCATTTCATGATTGCACCCCTATTACTAAGCTATATTCTCGCGTAGACGTTGCAGCGCTCAACTATCCATATAGTACATAAAGAAGACACAGCATTTATACTGAAATGAACTATAGGATTCAGAGTAATGATGAACTTAAAAACAAATTAAAAACTCTTACTCACATAATACGATACTACACATTAATGTCACAGTGGGCCTCAGTCATTAAGAAACGCCATCTGAATGCAACGTGCATTTTCAAAAAAAAAATTGCACGCAAGTTGCACAAACCTCCTCCGGTAATCAAAGAGAAACGTCTCTCAAGAAACATTTCCATTTAAATTTGTGTCTAAGTACGCTCTAGTTCTACGTTACTGCCCGTATGTAGACGGGACAGAACGTGCTGCAGAATACGCACAATGCATATGTGCAATATAAAATCAGAACGCATGGGAAAAAATACATTAACACCTCTCAATACTATACACATTAATAAAAACACATTAAAAAAAAGTTAATATTTTTTTTTTACATGCAATACATATATATATTAGGATGTTCTTAATGCTTCCCGTACATGAAATAAATTTTTTACAGTTTGTCTTAATTCCAAACCCTTGTTCGGGCATTCATTTGCGCCCGTCATCGCTATCAATTGCCACTTGCACCTGCCCCGTAGCTTGTTCAAGTGATACGGCTAAAAACCATGATGCCCACGGATTGAATCGGCCGTATGTGTGCGCTCTCCCCTTATTGTATATTGCCAATCCACAATCAGAAGTCTCATTTTCGCTCATGCGCAGAACGATTTTCCGCAAGATCCAGAACGTAAATGGACTTACGTTCCTTAATGAATCAGGCCCAGTATGTTCTGTTCACATGCACTATATCGTCCAGAAATTTTCTGCAGAACTTATGGACACTCTACTGTAATAATAAAACACATTTACAATTAATATTTTTCAGGGGAAAAGCTCCCTTGGTATTAATTGTTCAAATAATTTCAATGCCTGTAATTGGTTAATATTAGTATTGTCCTTTATTGAAAACCTACAATCTTATTTGGGAATATAATGGTTTATGATGATCCTATATGATTTGTTAAATCATTCTGCAAAATGAACTTTGCAAAGGTTAAATTTCTTACAGCAGAATATGCAAATACATGTACATGATAATAACTTTATTTCTCAGGATTGATTGGAAATAGAAGGATCCTGGCTGGCCAGACAATGCCACAATAACCTATGCTCTGTTCTATCATACGTTACCTGTTCTGAAGGCTTTTGTGAATGCGCAGTTTTCGTAACAAGATATCTGGGATATTGGGCATTACATCCGTTTCCCCCTTCGCCTCTTCTTCGTCGTCAGCGGACAGACACTGGACAGGAGACGGACCTGGGAGGAACAGAACCTGCAGTAACTGTTATGTCTCCCAAAATTAATTCTGCACCTACAATGCAGAAATCACAGACAGGGAAAGCGCATCTCCCATTTACAACCTGACCTCAGATTTCTCACCGTTTCAGGTGTTATACATTACTCTAAAGGCAACATGTAGCGTTTCAAAAGGGAACAAGAGGCTTCTCTGTATAAGTGATAATAATGTCTTCTCCTATAACATAAACATTCTGAGAGATTCGAAACCATGGATAATTGTTTAAGCCAATTAATGCTTTGTTCTGCAAATAGTTAAAATCAATATTATTGATTAATTGTATTTCCATAGACGATATCTGATTACATTTTAACATTTGGTGTTTTCTTTGCATAAACATAAGCAAAGGAAAGTTAATCTGCAGCCTCTGTCCTGGCAACAATAACCTTGACATAGACCATGACCTTGAAATAACATGAAACTGACTCAAAATAAATGTGACTAAGCCACAACTGTGTCTACTGTCTACTCTGTATCACCTGGTATTTAAGAAACAAGTGAAAGAAAACCTGTTATCTCCATTGAGTTTTTGCCCGTGCCGCTTCGTATCCCAGGAATAAGAGCAGGTCTTGTCTAGAGCTCCCTGTCATCGAGAAACCCACACCAACCACAGCAGGACATGACTAAGCCGTCCATCATTCCTTCTGACTTCTTATCATTGGGTAGCAGGCGTCTACTCTACATTCTACTTATACAGCATGGAAACCTCAATTGAGAAATATTAAATATGAAGTATTCCAGCTATTGGTCACCACTTGAATATAGATTGTCAGCTGGAATATTGGGTCAACATGATGGACTCTCAAACAAAACAAGTTCTAAACCTAGCGGTGGACAGTATGAAAGGCTTCAGGGGCCTTTCATACGACTCTTGATTCTTCATTGAGCGTTTAGAATAGATCTGTAGAGGAATTTTAATTCATGAAGCATTGCCCCGGAGAAAAACAGAGGTCGTCACCCCCAAAACAAAGAGCCTAGAAGGACAATTTTGCCAGGAGAGTCACAAGGCCAATCTCTTGAGGACCTCCTGGAGCTCTTGGAACTGTTTGGTATCCACCAGGTTTCTAGAATAGAACATTACCAAGCACACCAATGTTTTCATTAGTAATAGTTAAGTCCACCCAACCATAGGAGATAGAATCGGAGAGACCACGATAATTATACAACAACAGATATGTATCCAAGACCAACTCTGGAACACATCTTGGTTTGCGTGATGGGAAAACCAGTCACACGGGAATTAAATTAAATATGAACTAACGGTAGTTGACCTTGACACCGCCACAGTCTTAGTCAACGACAGTGGAATTTCCACCCTTCCTTTTGTGCTTTCTTTAGTGACCGTATCAATCCCGGGGGCATCGCTCTTTCCTTTGCGATGGATAATTTATAAGAACACATTGGATACCTCCCATGGCATACCTCTTTCCTGTTCTGCCGCCTCACTGAGGTCTGGGAGCTTCTGTCCTGTGAGGTTCTGGCTTCTCAGCAGCTTATGTTCCTGAACAGGAAAATATATTTGTGAGTGATAGTGTTTAATATAAATTTATATATCCGGAGAAGAAACAATAATTAACTCGTCTTCCACATGCTTCCACCTCTCCTGCCAGCAAGGAAGAAGAACTTTTAAATGGACTAAAGTGTTTAAATTTGATAGCAAAGAATATGATACATGTCAGATAATTGTCCCGGAGTAATAGTGTGACTAGAGAGGATTTGATTCTGGGATATTGAGATATACAGAGGGTGTTTATTATTACTACACTCTCTTATATCCCTATTCTGCTAAATCCACACATTCCGAGCACAAGAAGATGGCACGAACATGTGGGAATGATGACATTCTGCCTATGAGTATTATTATGTATCCTATGTCCTATCCCCAGGACTTCAGCTGATGATTCCACTATGTGATCCTCACAGGTTGTTCGTATCAATTCAGGAAGGAAAGTCTCTGGAAAGAGGATACTCTCATGTCAGCTATTTCATTCCTGAGTATTCCCCGTCCTCTGACACGACGATTAATCAGCGTTTTCCTGTTTACACACCGAGGATTAGGTCTCAATGACCAGGTTTAGGAAAGCTTTGAAATTTGGGATTTGGAGCTCGTTTCACCCACTTCAACTCTTTCTTTTTCCAGCGGTATTATTATGTCTGGAAACTGTTTTTGTCCCTGACAACCAATATATTTATGTAATACTTGGAGCCAGAACACCAAACGCGATACAAACACCTTTCAGTACATTACATGTCATCGTAAAGGCAAACGCAATATAAACATGGGAGCACGTTTATTATTTCACACCTGGTTAGTTAAACCACGCTCAGGATTTACCTGGATACATTTTATAACTGATAAGTACTTTATAATTTCCCAGAGTAGCAGTTTAACAGCCAAGAACCTGATATTTACTTATTATTTATACAGATTTTCTGCATGTTGCTATGGCGGTATCCATCTATATCTGTGCCTGTTTAGCCACAGTATTTTTCTTGTGCCAGCTAGAACCATACCTGGCAACCTAGAACCCCTTATTTTAGGAAATATTTACCATTTGCCTGTTAACTTCCACTAATGGCTAATTTTTGTGTGCGCCATGATACACCTTTACCACAGTGAATCACGGGGCACCATAGCATTACCTGTGTAGGAGCCTGTCGATGATGCTGAAAAGCACAGAGACGGGGCCTCATCTGAGCAAGCGCGGTCTGGCACATTCGCCCACTGCGCAGAAGAGGCTTCCATTCTGCTCTCTTAATATTGCTGTGGGAGCTTTGGTGGGAGGATGTCGAGGCCTGGGGGGTGGGGTGGAGCCGGTATTACCCCTGTACCCATGGTGTTCCACCACTGTCCATATCTATGACTCTCACCAGCTCCCGCAGGACTCCATCCATCACCCACTTCTAACACCAGATGTATATCTATATCTTCAGGGGACACACGTTAAATGTTTGCTGCCTTTTGTTTATGTGCATTCTACACCCAGCAAATAGCTTTCTGAATTTGTAATTGTATTATATTGTGCATCTTTTTTATTTATATGTGTTTTATCAGCTATCTCATTAAAGAAGGAATATATGGAGGGTGGAAATCTGTCGCCTAAGTGAACAGATCATTAAACAGTATATTGACCTATGAGTATTTAACCAAACTGGTGAAAAGACCTCAGTGTCTAATCCTGGATTATTCTGTGACAGCAAGATCACTAGGAAGGGGTGCTGAGGGCAGAGATTATTATGGTCAGTTGTCACATTTGAGGTTCATTTGTTGGACCTGCTGTCTGTGGGGTTTCCCATAACATTACACTAACAGGTGAGAATACAGGACCTGCCATCTGGATGGTTTCCCATAACATTACACTAACAGGTGAGAATACAGGACCTGCTCTCTGTGTGGTTTCCCATAACATTACACTAACAGGTGAGAATACAGGACCTACCATCTGAATGGTTTCCCATAACATTACACTAACAGGTGAGAATACAGGACCTACCTACTGTATGGTTTCCTATAACATTACACTAACAGGTGAGAATACAGGACCTACCTTCTGTGTAATATCCCATAACATTACACTAACAGGTGAGAATACAGGACCTATCTTCTGTGTAATATCCCATAACATTACACTAACAGGTGAGAATACAGGACCTGCCATCTGGATGGTTTCCCATAACATTACACTAACAGGTGAGAATACAGGACCTGCTCTCTGTGTGGTTTCCCATAACATTACACTAACAGGTGAGAATACAGGACCTACCTACTGTATGGTTTCCTATAACATTACACTAACAGGTGAGAATACAGGACCTACCTTCTGTGTAATATCCCATAACATTACACTAACAGGTGAGAATACAGGACCTATCTTCTGTGTAATATCCCATAACATTACACTAACAGGTGAGAATACAGGACCTGCCATCTGGATGGTTTCCCATAACATTTCATTAACAGGTGAGAATACAGGACTTCCATTATTTGTGGTTTCCCATAACATTACACTAACAGGTGAGAAGACCGTAATCTGCCTTCTGTTGGTTTCCTATAACATTACACTAACCGGTGAGAATACAGGACCTGCCGTCTGTGTGGTTTCCCATAACATTACACTAACAGGTGAGAATACAGCACCTGCCGTCTGTGTGGTTTCCCATAACATTTCACTGACAGGTGATAATACAGGACTTCCTTTATTCGTGGTTTCCCATAACATTACACTAACCGGTGAGAAGACAGTAATCTGCCTTCTGTGTGGTTTCCCATAACATTACACTAACCGGTGAGAAGACCGTAATCTGCCTTCTGTGTGGTTTCCCATAACATTACACTAACCGGTGAGAAGACCGTAATCTGCCTTCTGTGTGGTATCCCATAACATTACACTAACAGGTGAGAATACAGTACCTACCTTCTGCGTAGTTTGCCACTGGTTTGTTTAGTTATATAATATTACAATTTATATCTCTGTGACACTCAATACAAAGTTCAACACATCTTTCCCGCATTTCCCCTGGAATAGCTGTGTCATCCATTCTCTAACACGCTCCATCCTGTGGAATATTCCATGCACTGTGCTTGTATGTGAGAGGAGAGCCCCCTAGTGGCCATCATGGGAATCTATCACTGGTCACATCTGCCCTTACGTCTGGAGACTTATAATCATCTACCTGCTAATTAAACAATGTCTATTTGTAATAATTATCCGATATTATAGTAGTGATGGTGTATACCAGGCGTTGGCTCTGTACCTTGCAGACCAAGCTGAGACTTATAGTTCCACAACTGTTGAAGAGCTAAATATTGCCTAAACCTGGTACATACCATTTACAATATCTGACCGATATCTAATTATTGATCTGGGTCTTCTTTGCTATTGATCTGTAGCAAAACCGTGCAAAATGTGGTTTACAAATCCTTAAGGTGACAGTAACGCAAATAATTTTTGTGCAGTTAAAAGCTACTTGTTTATACAGCATTACTTTACATTCCCAAAGATTGCATGTTTACAAATTGGTAAACACTTGTTTTCATCCTGAAACCTTCATCCTGTATTGTTCATGTTCACACAAATATTCCATTCGTTGTAAATTTCATCACAAACAGAAATCATTTCAACTTGATGCGCTGAGATATCACAGCTCAGGTACACATATGGATCGCCAACAATTAGGTTACACTGCAAATATAAAGCTACTTTTACATATATTTTTACAAAAAGGATACTAGCTGAAAAATATTATATGCTTAATATAGGAAATACTACACATCATAATCAGTTAACATTGCCCCATTAAATAGGTAAAGTCTAAATGCTAGCCTCATCGAGAAGCTAGCGAAATAAAGCATTGTCCCAAATAATGTATCTAGTATTTCAATGTTTCATATGCAAATATGTGGAAAGTTATGGGGGTAAATGTATCATACCCCGGTTTTTTCAACTCGCCGGGAATCGGCGAGCTGACAGCTAAAATTTAAAGCGGCGCAGGCTTGTAAAGGCAGCGCTTGCCTTTACAAGCCAGAGCCGCTTTAAATTTTAGCTGTCAACTCGCCTATTCCCGGCGAGTTGTAAAAAAAACGGGGTATGATACATTTACCCCAAGGCCTGTTTGGTGAATGTCATATTATATTTCTATCATGATCTAAAAGCAAAATATCTAATTTATAAGAATTCCTAAATAGCAGTTGTTTGGAACATAAAAGCTGTATTGATACCAATTATCATTCACACAGATCTTCTTTCAGTGACCTCACAGGGAAGGGGGAGTATAAGCAGAAGAGAATGCTTAAAATGTAATATTGATTTGGAAATGGTTCAGTCTAAAGGGGATCAATCAGATACTGAATTCTGTTCATGTTTCAGACTTCCACAGTAGCAGTTACATGAAAAATGTTTTTTGGTTTCTGTTTAACTCCTGTTTATTTTAAGAAAGTTGTTTGTATTTTTGTTACTGTATGTCATTTTAAAAAAATATTTTTACACATTAAGTATTGTGACTTTCTCTGTCATGTTAAACTCCATTTAATAATATTTTGCATGTGTGTTTTTAAAGGATTCACATATTAAATAATTTCAGTGATTTATAAATGCTACATAGCTATATAGAGGGAATTGTTTTTGGTTTACAATTACACTGATTAAAGTTAGTACTTTGTTTCGAGATAGGTCAGAAAGTTACTGAAGACTTCTGCAAAGTGTCAGCTTTGGAAATAAATCTTAATGGTGGCAGAACTTGGGAGATAACCCACGGATCTACTTAGGACAACACCAAATGAGGCACTATTACATCCCTTGTCTGATTTATGGTACGTTAATGCCCCATGAGTACCCCTGTACATTGATTTTATAGAAATAAGACGTACAGCCTACTTGCTTGTTTCGCTGCTTTACCAACTAATAATGTTATTTGGTTATATGTTAGCACCATTCCATAGTGATGTACAACTGGATAAAACAGGGTGCCCGATTGATACACAATGACCATTGTAAAGAATGGAAGGTCCATGGCAAGGAAATGTAAGATCTAAGAGATCCGAGACTGCAGTTTTGGTTGTGTAGTTGGTGCATAGAGTCGATGTCAGAGTACCAGATATAGGACAACCTGTCTCAGGATTTGGCCTTTGAAGTTGGGCCAGCTGAAAAGTTTGTGACTGGTGAGTTTAAGGAATTGTGAGGAACAGAGGGGAAAGTATATCAGACACATTTTGGCCTTCTGAGAATGTTTAAAGACATGTTGGATAAAGGAGGACGCAGGGGAGCAGTCGGGCGGTTGGGGATGAATTGGTGCTGCCCTTATTTCAGGCCATAGGCAAACCGAGAGGGGGGGGTTACTAGTGCCTGAAAACCCCCCTTCAAGCCTGAGCACTGTATAATTGAGGTGGCTGGACCCTGCTCCCACTTCACACGGCTCTGTTTGAAAAGGGAGAGCTGTGTGCACCTAACAGTAGTGCACGCAGCATTGCCCATGTATATTATGGGGATAGGAAGAGTTGGAGAGCAGCCAAGCACTGTCTAAAATTATAGCCACGCCCCCCATGCCTGCTGGTCACGCCCACTGGTGGCGTGGTGCGGAAACCCCCCCTCTACAAATCCTGCGTTTGCCCCTGCAGGAATAAGATATTTTAATTTCCTTTTTTGAATACATTGAGAAACATTTATTGATGCCCTGGAAATGTCCCATATCTCTGGAAAGTGCGTAAATTAAGCATTTATACAAATAAAAAAAACTTAATGAAATAAAAAGGCACCATAGTGCTACATTTACGGCTTTCTACCAAACTCCTCGGTATTGCATAACATTCCGCTAACCAGGAGCTGGCAGACAATGCTTCAGTATTATAAGTGATGTGTATTACAGCAATGTTTTTTTTAACCATGCAAAGTAGAGATGTGTGTTTGATTCAGGTCAAACTTTCAATTATATCCAACCTCCTAGATCATTTATACACCTCACCCAGCTAAATGGATTCTGCAGATAACCAGGGATTTCTTTGGGATTATCTTACAGATATAAGGAACCCTAAAAACCAGTCCATGCACATTTGGTAACTCCGAATCTAGCGGTGCAACGCGGCAGAGGTACTTGCAAGAAATCATGGTTACAACTACCACATGTGATAAAAATGATCCAGATGAAGCCACTACAATAGGTACAAATATAGTTATCTTACCTCTCTCAGCTTGGTCAGTTTCTGAAGCCGTACTGGTTGAATATGAAAATCCTTGAGCTCTGTAAATTTTGATGTTTTATTGCTACATTTATGTTGGTTAGAAAGCAAGTCATTTTCAGGTAATTCCAAACTAGATTTATTCTTCTGCTCGGGTGCTACACTGTCCCAAGAAAGAGCTCTTAATAACGGAGGCCGGTTCCCAGCACCCAGAAGTTCAACTCGAGAAACAAATTTGGAATCCACAGGAGCTGGAGGAGGACCTTGTACATGAAGAGCCACATTAGATACAGCTGGAACTTGTAAGTGGCTCCCTTGTGACAAGTCAGTTTCTTTGGGCTTCTTCAGAATTGACTTCCCAAACTCTTGTTCTGGACTATTTATGGTCTTACAGATCGGACTATTTGTGGTCTTACAAGTGTCCGAGGGTCCAGCTTTGTGCATATTGGTCATGTGCTTAAGAGGGTCAAAGTTTTCCTTCTGCTCCAAAAGGGTCTCTTTGGAGGCTGCCACAAAGCTGTGGGGACGAGGGGTTAGTCTTCCTTGAGAAATCTTTCTCTGGTCATTCTGCTTTCGATCTGTTAATCCCTTTGTGACATTCTAGAATGATGGAAAAAAACAATCACTGGTTAAGAGACCGAACATTTATAAAAATGGCATCTAAAAAAACCCAGGCACAAATCACTTTTGCTCTTTAAATTTAAATATCTACAGCAGTGTGTGTGTGTGGGGGGGGGGGGGGGGTGTCTGTGTGTGTGTGTGTGTGTGTGTGTGTGTGTGTGTGTGTGTGTATGTTTTTGCGTTTTCCTAGTTTGCAATGTTTTGCAGCAATTCTCCCCTGGTTTACCATGATTGCACCAAAGTTTATTTTAGGGCATGTTTAAACCAGAGCTGTAATGAAAGATCCTCTATCATTTATATTGAATAAATTATTATATATAATGAATTATTGGTCATTTATACCAAGGTGCTAAAAAACCCGTTATTGTATCATTATCATTAAGTAATGTTAGCGAATAGTTAGGTTGGCTTGTAAACTATATATTAAGAGTAGCACACAGCAAATCTATATAATCATGATGAAGAAGCATTTTTAATGAATGTTACTTTTGAATGTAAATAACGATTATTTTAACAAACTATTCCCTAAAACATTTGTCTATTGTGTTGGCGATGTTACCACGCTAAGTACATTTCTAACATGAATTTGATGTCGGAAACACATTCTTATTTGTTATGTCCAATCATAAAATGAGCCCCTAAGACCTCATCTTGGGTTACATCCTATATATTATATTAAGATACTAGATGAGTTCTGTGGAATGCGTAGAACTATTTTTCCAATGGTTACGGTCCCTTCTCAAGCCTGGTTTTGTGTTACGTCTCCTTACCTGTAATAAGGCTGCAGTTCCAGGGCATGCGTTAGGATAGGACTCAGTTCCTGTACAAAGAAAGTGTAGATGTTATTATTAGACAATTTGCTATTTTAATTAAAATGCTTTAAAACATCATTACAGCATTGTAATGGTGTTTAAAGCATATAGGTCCGTGTAGGACCTGCATATAATGAGGTACTCTTGATGTTGGGATGCAGGCTTAACTGTTTTGATCAAAATATGAACTAATACCTCATGTTTTCCATTTTGCTAGACACACACAGATATGCAGTGTAAAGGATAAGCGCTGACAACTGTCTTTTTGTTCTGTATACATATGTGGGCATTTATATTGCCACGCAGCTGAACCACATACAATATAGGATATACTGAGCGCAGGCTTATTGCCAAGCAGCCGGAACCATATATAATGTGGGATATACCGAACGTGGGCTTGTTTTTTCTCTGGTTTTGTTATTTTAGTTAGTTAATAAGCAAATACATTAGCAGCAAGTAGCAGAAATGTATTAAGAAAATATAGGGGTAAACTCAATTCCCCACGAAGAGCCGGTGATGTCCGGCTGAGCTTATCTCTACCCAAACATTACTGAATTTCCCGCACACGCCTATCGTGTGTGAAGAAAAATAAGTGACGATATATCACCGCGGGAGGGGCTTCACAAACATTGTGGAGGCCCTCTACACTCTACAGCACATCAGATTAATTGAATTCACCCCATAGAGTGAAGGTTAAGAATGAGACTGCTCGCTGGTGTCCCCAACAACCAGCTAGCCTTAGAAGCGATGAAAAATGACGTGGAGAATATAATCCAAAAATATTAATAAAGCCGTGCTGAAATTACTCTAACGATAAGTAAAAACATCTAATATAATCTAGCAATTATTAAAAAATTACATTAAAAAATATAATTCCTCTAAAAAATAGCGAGACGAAGTTAAAATGTAATCATAAATTACATTTATTAGTTTAAAATTATTAACAAGAACAGTACAACCAATGATCTTTGCTATAAGCTGCATAACAACTTTCAGTTGATTCACAATAGGATTGGCTCTATATTGTCGGCCAAGCAACAAATATACAACGAGCAATTCTCTTGTTAGGAATCTGTAATGTGTCCCAAAATAATATGGAAAGAATAGTCATTAAATAAAGCATAAAGGAGTAACGTTGTGCCTTTGAGGAAACGAATGGAAGTGGAGAAACGCGTCAGAAAAAAACAACTGGTTCGTATATGTTATAATGTTGTAATCGCAGGATACAGCGGCATAAGATCAATCTATACTACTAATGATATTGTAATCAACAGTGCACAGATGATCATGATATAATTATAGGTTATAAAATAGTTTTTGGTGATACTGTTCTTGCTAATGATTTTAGCTGAATAAATTTAGTGATACAATATTAATTGGGTTTTTTTTAACATATTTTTAGAGTAATTTCAGTGCTGCCTTAGTAATATGTTTATTTTATCTTAGCTGGTAGGTTTAGAAGAATCATCTGATATATTTGTTCCTGATTCGTGGAGAACATATGCTGGATTACACCAAATTGATTCTGTTTGCCAGCCTGCAGTGTGAATGTGTATTTATGTGTGCGCAAATGTACGTGGGTGTATTTCTGTGTGTATATAAGTGTGTGTTTGTGTATACATAACTCCCCACAATCTATGTATGGGAATCAAGACACAGTAATGTCCCCTCTGAAAAGATTTCAAACATTATTAGTGTTATAATAATTATACATAACACAATGACAAGTGAGGAAAGAAGATGTAGACCAGTCAGATCAGATTGTATCAATCATGCACCAGGTAGGGTTGAAAAAGCCAGAGGATCATAACATGGGCTGTAGAGACTGTACAGCGAGATATCAGGAACTTCAAGAATTTCTTCACAAACTCTGTTCAGAAGGTAATGTAATAAGTAGATGGCCTTCTTACCTACAGCTGACACCGACTTCCTGAAATAACTAAGGTATATTAAGCAGCTTCTAGCATTCAGTCAACGCCAGATTATTGTGTCCTTGGTACTTTAATCCAGCTTGTGCCAGCTGTATGTTGGAATTCCTGTTGCTAACCACAGCTTGTTTACAAACCACTCTGTAGTCTGGAATCCTGACCTCTGCTCGTTGGTTGACCACAATCTTCTGCTGTTCTTTACATAGCATCCATCCTTCAGAGTCTCACTGCCTCTCCGACCTCTCGCAGCTGTATCCGGCACGTCGAGAGAACATGACAAAATAATAAGGTCCGCATGGACTTTAAGGGAGCCTCCACAGCAACCTCTGTTTTAGATTAAGAAATTCTGCAAGTCAGTGAAGAAATGCGGACACAAATAAATCAATTTTAGGCCCACTTGTCTCATTTGCTAATGACTGAGCCTCAAGTCTCGATTTCCAGAGAGCTATGGCCGACTCGGTGCATGGAAAATGTGACCCTAACACACTTACGCCAAAGGTGAATGCTCAATGCTGGAATATAAATCAGGATTCAGGAATTAGGTACATGACACTTAGTGGGATTCTGTAGCTGAATGACATCAGTTTCGATTTGGGCTGAATGAGGAAATTAAGGATGAACTTGCTCATATCTGGAAGAATTATTTGTTAGATGCATTTTAATTGCTCTCAGAGCTAATGATCCCCACCCAGATCAGTCTGTCATTGTTTTTCACTAGGTTTAATTTTCACATTACTTAATGACTTGTTTCCCAGAACATTAAGACTGAGGCTTACCCAACGGTTAGAATGAGAGTCATCACATGTTCAGGAAACCATCCTGCCAGCAGAACTCTGTTGGCAACACTTACTAGAAAATCTTTCACCACAGGTTGGCACCAGCTACTAAGCTGGATCCTTCAACTCCTGCCCAACAGTATCCAAATATTTGAACCCTAGCAGATGTTTGTCTTCAATTCAATTGAAAACTGTATTTGCCATCAGAAGACTAATTCGGACACAATGTCACAACACAAGAATGGCAGAACACCTGGAAGTCGACAAATCTTTAGAACTTGTAAATCGGTAACATTGGTGGCCAACTATGAAAGATTCAATTTGGCATTATTTAGTTACTGTGACAAGGCCGCTCATTTTCACTCAACGATTTCTCCTTCAACCACTTTCTATGCCTAAAGGAACCTGGAGATGTGTCTCAATGCATTTTATTATGGAGCTCCAACAGTTGGAAATGTTTCAAGTATATTTATGTGCTAGTTATTATTATTATTATTATCATTTATTTGTTAGGCGCCACAAGGTATCCGCAGCGCCGCACACAGTACTAACAGTAGACTATACAGAGTGAAACCATACAGAACAATGAACAAAAAGTACCAATACTTCAGAAACTCCGGCCAGTCATATGCAGTAAAGACGGAGCGGAAGAACAGGTATGGAGACAGGAGGGGAGGGGGCCCTGCTCATACGAGCTTACATCCTAAGGGAGGGTAAACAGACCAGGCACAAGAGGAGTCAGTTGAGGCAAGAGGAGAGAAGGGAGGACGAGCAAAAGGGAGGAGATGGGGGTTAAGTAGATGGTTGGTAGGCTTTGAGGAAGAGGTGAGTTTTGAGTGCACGTTTAAAGGAGCACAGAGTAGGAGAGAGACGGATGGAACGAGGGAGGTCGTTCCAGAGAAAGGGGGCTGCATGGGTTGATCAATTCCTCAAGCATGCACATTTTTGTCATTGGAAGGATCCCTGACAGCCCATCAAAGATATTTGTGAAAGAAGTGTTTTGATCAAAAGTTCATCCTGAAGAAGCAGTGTAAGAAAGAGGGGTTCATTTCACGGCCCAATTCTGGGGATCTTTTCATAAGTCCTTCTGTTCACTGCATATCAGCTGGAAACGATTGGGCAGAATGAGTTGGATAACCAGGTACTGGAGCTGTACAGTTCAAAGCCTCACATTGTTGTAGGTGAATTTAGCTGATAATTCATTTACAACTCAATCATTAGTCAAGAGGGTTTGTTCTTTTTTCACCCATCAGGTTTAAGACTCTTGTAATCCAAAATTGACAAAGATATTTTCTCACCAAGGACTCAAGAAATTGGACACACCGATCAGACATTTCCCATAGAACTTGAGGGTTTGCCAATACCTAGTTGCCCTCAGGTTTTGTCTAGTGTTGTATTGGAATAGTAAGGTTACAGTTAGTGAGCAACACATGGGCGAGAGGGGTCATACGTGATGGGTCAGATGATAACTGGCAGGATAGTACAAATTGACCAGGCAGAAGTCAAGGCCTATAAACAGGCAAAGAGCAAGACAGGCGACAAAGTTCAATGATCAGGAACAAAGCAAGGCTCAGTAACAATAGGCTCAGTAACAATAGGCTCAGTAACAATAGGCTCAGTAACAATAGCTACACAATCTTTATCCTAATAAAGTTTGGGATTTGCAGAACTCCGTAAATACAAGTGAAGATACAATTTTGCCCAGTGGAGAGAGACTGATTTGTCCATGGTAGATTACTAGTCCACTTAAAGTGCATGCCAATCCCTTTGGAGAAACTAACAACATCTTCAGCAGATTGGGAGCGTTTTATTCAGCTTTATCTGTGATTCCGTAATAAAAAAAACATGTAAGATGCACTCCATTTGATGTGCAGTGTGTAACCAACCTTTAAAAGAGTTTCTACTTAGCTTCTAGCATTCTAGAAAGACAAGTGGTTCCTTTTTTTTTAGTTACTTAACCAAGGTGATTCTAGGGTCCAAATAAAACCTAATAAAATAGTATATTCTAATCTCAACCTTAACCCAAACCCTAAAGTCCTAATTCAGAACCTACTTAACCTTAAACTTTAGACTCAATAGACCAAACTCTAATCAAAGTCCTAACCATCATCATTATCATCATCATTTATTTATATAGCGCCAGCAGATTCCGTAGCGCTGGGTAATACATACAGAGAGGTAAGAGAGCCCTGCTCGCAAGCTTACAATCTATGGGATAACCATAAACCAAGCTCATTATTTATCAACCTCAAAACTATCATTAAGGCTGGGTACACACTATACAAAATTTCTCCCGATGTGATATCATTAACGATTTCACCAACAACTGAAAAAATACAAAAAAAAGCCCTGATCAGCAGCTGATTCCTGTGTACACACTATACACGTTTTAAACGATTTACCTTCAGATCTGTAATCTTCATCAGTCATAACCATCTGCTGAAAAGATGGTGACACATTCCATAGAGATCTATGGACACTGCCGGCTGTGAGTGCAGACACACTGCAGAATGGGAACAACATTGTTCCATCGTTGAACAACATTTTTAGTCCGGTTTAAAATTCAAATGAAACAATACGATGAGTTTTGGAGCGATAATCATTCATTGTTGGAGCTTACACACTTATGTGATATTGGGCCGAACGGTGGTTTATAATTTGATTGGCACGATAATTAGCTGAAAGCACTGCAGTGTGTACCCAGCCTAACTCTGACACAGCTCGATCACATCTCCCCAGCACAGGAAGGTTTCATGCATACAGGGCAACTTACTGTAGTATATGGAACTGTATTCCCCTCCTGGGTATCTAACGGTACTAGCAGGAACTGAGCCTTGCAGGGTCTCAAACCCTGGATTCTGTGTTTTAGGCCGGTTGCCTTGTTTCCCTGTCTGAGACTATTTTAGACTACTCCCAGAGGCAATAAATTACTTAATGAGCTTCACCTGTTCTCAATCAGTGACCAATCAGAGGAAGCACAGGGCTATTTAAACCCGAATTCCTGTATTCCTTATTATTGTGGATATATGTAATCTTTC
>NW_027448007.1:0-17980 GCF_038048845.1 Mixophyes fleayi | reverse complement strand
TGGCAGGTCCTGTGAAAAAATCAATATGTCGTCCAGGTAGACGACGACACATACATATAATAAGTCCCGAAAAATCTCATTGATAAAGCCCTGAAAAACAGCGGGGGCATTACATAGCCCGAAAGGCATTACCAGATATTCGTAATGCCCGTCTCTGGTGTTAAACGCTGTCTTCCATTCGTCACCGGAACGGATTCTGATTAAATTGTAGGCACCACGAAGATCCAACTTAGTAAAAATACGGGCTCCCTTGATGCGGTCAAATAGCTCAGTGATCAACGGGATGGGATACCGATTCTTGATAGTAATGGCATTGAGTCCACGAAAATCAATACAAGGGCGTAATGATCCATCCTTCTTTTTGACAAAGAAGAACCCAGCTCCAGCGGGCGAGGTGGAAGGTCGAATGAACCCACGCTGGAGGTTCTCCCGTATATATTCAGATGTAGCTTGAGTTTCAGGTAACGAGAGTGGATAGACCCGGCCCCTGGGAGGAGTCTTGCCAGGAAGAAGGTCAATCGGACAATCCCAAGAACGATGAGGAGGAAGACGTTCAGACTGAGCTTTATCAAAAACATCGGTAAATGAAGCATATTGAGGAGGGAGTCCTGGTGAAATAGCTGAGATGGAAGCTTGCTGTACCTTGAGAGGAATGACTTGGGAAAGGCAATGATGGTGACATTCAGACCCCCAAGACGTGACTTGAGGGGTGCGCCAGTCAATCTGGGGAGAGTGACACTGAAGCCATGGAAGGCCTAGGACAATCGGACTTGTCGTAACAGGAAGAATTAAAAACGATATCTCTTCATGATGCAGAGCACCAATCTGAAGGGTTACTGGAGACGTACTCTGGGTGATGAGACCGTTGATGAGACGTGATCCATCGATAGCCGTCACAGTAATGGGAGTTTTTAAGGTAATCACTGGTAGAGACCATTGATTTACTAACGATTTGGAAATAAAATTTCCTGCTGCTCCGGAATCAATCAATGCCTGTGACTCAAAGGTTTTGGTAGCAAAGGAAATAGTCACATCAAAAGCGCAGACTTTAGATTTCATAGACGATGGAGAGGACTCCAGGGACCCTAACTTCACCTCTCCAGAACTAGTTAGGGCCTGGCATTTCCCGATCTCTTAGGGCAGGAGCTGAGAACATGAGTGGAATCAGCACAATAGATACAGAGTCTATTCTTGACTCTTCGTTTCCTCTCCTCAGAAGATAACTTGGAACGTCCTATCTCCATGGGAATCACAGCGGGTGACACTGGACGAAATTGAGGGTTAGAGCGAAGAGGTGCTTTAGCAGAAGTCGTTTTCTCAGCCTCTCTTTCACGAAATCTCATATCAACACGATGGCATAGAGAGATCAAATCTTCAAGTGACGAAGGAAGCTCTTGGGTAGTCAGTGCATCTTTAATTTTATCGGAAAGCCCCTGCCAGAAGGCGGCAACTAGGGCTTCAGTGTTCCACTGAAGTTCAGAGGCTAAGATCCTAAATTGAATGACGTACTGGCCTACAGTATGAGATCCTTGTCGCAGACGGAGGATGCTGGAAGCAGCGGAGGTCACACGACCTGGTTCATCGAACACACTTCGGAATGTAGAAATGAATTTGGCACTATCTTGTAATATTGGATCGTTCCTCTCCCACAGAGGGGAGGCCCAAGCCAGGGCTTGTCCTGAAAACAAAGAGATAAGATAGGCCACTCTGGAACGATGGGTAGAAAAATTTTGAGGTTGGAGCTCAAAATGGACTGAACATTGGTTAAGGAAACCCCTACAAGTTTTGGGGTCTCCATCGTACTTTGACGGAGTAGGCAGGTGAAGCGTGGAAGCTGTAGACACCTGGGATGGCAATAGGGAAACGGAGGAAAGCACAGGAGCTTCAGTAGTAGCTGTCACAGTCTGTCCAGATGTTCCTTGGGAGGTTAATGACTGATAACACTGAAGTAGCAGCTGTTGGCGGGCATCCTGTTGCTCCACACGGCTAACCAGATGTTGCAGCATCTCTTTGGCGGTAGGTTCCACATCTGGGTCTGTCATGGCCTGATCTTACTGTCACGGGCACTAGGAGTCTTTACCCAGGGATCACCAGATGGTAGGCTTACCAGAGCAATGTAGATGGTAATCGAATACTCTGGTAGCTAGGTGATCACGGAACATGAAATGATGGCCGATGAGATGCTCAGGAAAGTCTATGACTAGCAACACTGGTAATAATGAGGTAATAATACACAAGGAACTGTATGGACAAGGACACGTGAAGATAGTCAGTGGTCTGCGATAGCAAGTTGTACCACTGCTATAGGGAGGAGGAATGTCCAACAGAAACAAGGAGGTGATGAGAGTCAGCGGTCTGCGGGTAGCAAGTTGTACCGCTGTCTGAGTGAAGGAATGGAATCCAAGTGGAGGTATCCGGGTAGTCAGTGGTCTGCGGCAGCAAGTTGTACCACTGCTATGTGAGAGGATGATGGAACAGGTGATAACGGAAACAGGGATCAGTGGTCTGACATCAGCAAGTTGTACCACTGAATATATATGTGAGGAGGTGCACAGGGGAAGACTGCAACACAGGATATACACAGGCACCTTATACACGATCCACAGTAATATGCACAATATAGATATACATATAGATATAAATGACTGAGCGGGTCTGCAATCTAGAAAGTCTCTTGAAGTAGTCCAGCACAATAATAACACAGTCAATGATGGCAATAGACTCCGCGGATAGCAGACTCCAGAGAGAACCAAACACAGTCCAGCAAGATATGCAATACACAGCACAGTCAATGAGAAGTATGCATACCGTGGTTCAGCAGTAGCAGTCAGATGGGATAGCAGCGGTACCTGAGCGGCGGGAGGCCGCCTGGATAGAAAGTCCCTGGATAGGTGAGGCAGCGGTCTAGCAGGTGCAGCGCACAGGTGAGTAGACCAACAGGGACACGAATTCACAGGAGTCAGCAACACGTGGAACTGGACTCATCGGAGACCCAGGAGAATGGAGATGATCCAGCAGAGGGTAGTAGATGAGATACAAATCAAATGCTGACAGGAGGGTAGAGACCAGTGGAACACGTGAAGGCGTGGAGAGTGGATCAGCAGGAGATGGAGGATAGCGCTGACCACAGCAGCAGGACTCAGCGGCACACGGAGGTAACCAGTAGCAACCACAGGAACCAACAGCGATGGGAAACAGGAGTGCAGCGCAGGGCAGGAGCTGTTGATCATGAAGTGTAGCAGATGGTAATGAAAGCGGCAGGCTCGAGGAAGTCACAGCAAAGATGAGATGAGACTGTAGTGCACGGAGGCAGCGGATAGTAATCAGCTGGCAGTCACGATGTTGAACACAGGCGAGTTGAAAGCAGGAGACTGTAGTGCACGGAGGCAGCAGATAGTATTCAGCTGGCAGTCACGATGATGAACACAGGCGAGCTGCAAGCAGGAGACTGTAGTGCACGGAGGCAGCGGATAGTAATCAGCTGGCAGTCACGATGTTGAACACAGGCGAGTTGCCAGCAGGAAACTGTAGTGCACGGAGGCAGCGGATAGGAATCAGCAAACAGACTTAATGAGAAGCAGGTGAGTGAAGTAAAAGCTGGAGTGCACGGAGGCAGCGGATAGCAATGAGCAAACAGTCACATAGATGTAAAATAACGTAGAAGTGGTTTAGAAGACTGTAGTGCACGGAGGCAGCGGATAGGAATCAGCAAACAGTCATGATGATACAGTTGATGGTAGAAGTGGTATGGAACCACAGCAGTAGAAGTGGTTTAGAAACCACAGGAATCAGCAGCACTGAATACACGAGTAATACAGGAACACCTTCAGAGACTCATGAGGAATGAGACTCCAAGATCAGGCAACGTGGTGTTGACCACAGGTGCTTAATATAGGGAGGTTGCCTGATCTGCCAATTGAGTTAAAGGGGTATACACTGAAGTATAGAAAAGGGCTGCGCATGCGCAGACCCTCAGGATGGTGGACGACCACGGTTCCTAAATGTCCGGGAAGAGGCACTCACGGTCCGGTGAGTGACAGTACCCCCCCTTTTAAAGGTGGGCACAGAACGCCTGGAACCGGGCTTGTCCGGATTTTTGGAGTAAAACTTCTTCAAAAGGGCAGGAGCATTAAGATCTTCAGCTTTGATCCAAGAGCGCTCTTCAGGACCAAAGCCCTTCCAATGAACGAGGAAGTGGAGGACTCCTCGCGAAATTTTTGCATCTAGTACCTCGGTAATCTCAAAATCCTCCTCCTGGTGAACTTGAACTGGCTGCGGAGCTGAGGGAGGAGTTGAAAACCGGTTGATAATAAGAGGTTTGAGCAAAGATACATGGAAGGCATTAGAAATCCGAAGACTCTTAGGAAGAAGGAGTTTCACACATACTGGATTGATAACTTGAATGATCCTATATGGACCAATAAAACGAGGGGCGAATTTCATGGATGGAACCTTCAAACGAATATTTTTTGTGGATAACCAGACACGATCTCCAATTTTTAGTGGTGGAATAGCCCGCCTCTTCTTATCAGCGAAAGATTTATATTTGACAGATGTCTTCTTTAAACAGGTTCTGACCTGAGACCAGATATTTTTAAAGGTCTGACAAACAGTTTCCACCGCAGGAACTTGGGTGGGCGGGAGGGCAGGAAATTCCGGAAAAGACGGATGGTGACCGTAGACCACAAAAAATGGAGTTTTGGATGATGACTCATGGTACATGTTGTTATGGGCGAACTCAGCCCAAGGGAGTAACTCTACCCAGTTGTCTTGATTGGCTGATGAAAATATCCTTATAAAAGTCTCAAGATCTTGATTGACACGTTCGGTTTGTCCATTGGATTGTGGATGGTAAGAAGATGAGAGTGCTAATCGTATGCCCAAGGTTTTACAAAGGGCTCGCCAGAATCTGGACACGAATTGTACTCCTCTATCAGACACAATCTCAGATGGACATCCATGGATACGGAAGATCTCTTTAATGAAATGTTCAGCCAGGATAGACGAAGAAGGCAAACCAGACAGAGGGATGAAATGAGCCATCTTCGAAAATCTGTCCACTACCACCCAAATAGTGTTATGGTTCTTACTAGGTGGTAAGTCAGTAACGAAATCCATACTAATATGGGTCCATGGTTTGGACGGAATGGGTAGTGGTCGCAGCAACCCTGCTGGGGTTCTGCGGGAGGATTTGAATTGCGAACATAGTTCACAGGAAGCAATGAACTCTTTGACGTCTCTCCTCATTGAAGGCCACCAGTAACTTCGAGAGAGGATCTCAAAAGTCTTGTGTTCACCGGCGTGTCCAGAAAAACGAGAGGCATGGAACCACGAAAGGATTTTCCTCCTTAGGGTAGGAGGCACGAGGGTCTTCCCAAATGGTAGCGTTTTGGTGGATGAAGCAGCCAGTGAGATACATTTGGGGTCTAGAATGGTATGGTTGGAAACCTCTTCTATATCAGAAGACGTAACAAAGGCTCTAGATAAGGCATCAGCTTTTTTGTTCTTGGCAGCTGGTTTGAAGGTAATTATTAATTCAAAACGGGAAAAGAAAAGAGACCATCTTGCTTGACGAGGGTTCAAGCATTGGGCAGACTGGAGATATGACAAGTTCTTATGATCCGTGAAGATCGTCACCGGATGGCGAGCTCCCTCCAACAAGTATCTCCATTCCTCTAATGCGGCTTTGATAGCCAGTAATTCCTTGTCTCCGATGGTATAATTCTTCTCTGCGGGTAGGAGACCCCGAGAATAGAAGGCACAAGGGTGGAATTTTTGCTGTTCCGAGCGTTGGGAGAGAATAGCTCCTAAGCCCACATTAGAGGCATCTACTTCTAGGAAAAAGGGGAGTGTCACATCAGGCTGACGAAGGATTGGAGCCGAAGAGAAGGACTCTTTTAATGTTTGAAAGGCTTGAATAGCCTCAGTAGACCATTGCTTAGGATTAGCCCCTTTTCGAGTCAGGGCCACAATAGGAGATGCAATGGAAGAAAAGTCTTGAATGAAGCGTCTATAGTAATTGGCAAAACCTAAAAAACGCTGGATCGCACGAAGAGTAGTTGGCTGGGGCCAATGTAGTACAGCATTTACTTTGTCAGGATCCATCTTCAGACCAACTCCGGAAACAATATACCCCAAGAATGGAATCTGGGGTAATTCGAATGAACATTTTTCTAATTTACAGAACAATGAATTTTTCCGTAGCCTGGAGAGGACTTCTGCCACATGTTGGTGGTGAGAAGGCAGGTCCTGTGAAAAAATCAATATGTCGTCCAGGTAGACGACGACACATACATATAATAAGTCCCGAAAAATCTCATTGATAAAGCCCTGAAAAACAGCGGGGGCATTACATAGCCCGAAAGGCATTACCAGATATTCGTAATGCCCGTCTCTGGTGTTAAACGCTGTCTTCCATTCGTCACCGGAACGGATTCTGATTAAATTGTAGGCACCACGAAGATCCAACTTAGTAAAAATACGGGCTCCCTTGATGCGGTCAAATAGCTCAGTGATCAACGGGATGGGATACCGATTCTTGATAGTAATGGCATTGAGTCCACGAAAATCAATACAAGGGCGTAATGATCCATCCTTCTTTTTGACAAAGAAGAACCCAGCTCCAGCGGGCGAGGTGGAAGGTCGAATGAACCCACGCTGGAGGTTCTCCCGTATATATTCAGATGTAGCTTGAGTTTCAGGTAACGAGAGTGGATAGACCCGGCCCCTGGGAGGAGTCTTGCCAGGAAGAAGGTCAATCGGACAATCCCAAGAACGATGAGGAGGAAGACGTTCAGACTGAGCTTTATCAAAAACATCGGTAAATGAAGCATATTGAGGAGGGAGTCCTGGTGAAATAGCTGAGATGGAAGCTTGCTGTACCTTGAGAGGAATGACTTGGGAAAGGCAATGATGGTGACATTCAGACCCCCAAGACGTGACTTGAGGGGTGCGCCAGTCAATCTGGGGAGAGTGACACTGAAGCCATGGAAGGCCTAGGACAATCGGACTTGTCGTAACAGGAAGAATTAAAAACGATATCTCTTCATGATGCAGAGCACCAATCTGAAGGGTTACTGGAGACGTACTCTGGGTGATGAGACCGTTGATGAGACGTGATCCATCGATAGCCGTCACAGTAATGGGAGTTTTTAAGGTAATCACTGGTAGAGACCATTGATTTACTAACGATTTGGAAATAAAATTTCCTGCTGCTCCGGAATCAATCAATGCCTGTGACTCAAAGGTTTTGGTAGCAAAGGAAATAGTCACATCAAAAGCGCAGACTTTAGATTTCATAGACGATGGAGAGGACTCCAGGGACCCTAACTTCACCTCTCCAGAACTAGTTAGGGCCTGGCATTTCCCGATCTCTTAGGGCAGGAGCTGAGAACATGAGTGGAATCAGCACAATAGATACAGAGTCTATTCTTGACTCTTCGTTTCCTCTCCTCAGAAGATAACTTGGAACGTCCTATCTCCATGGGAATCACAGCGGGTGACACTGGACGAAATTGAGGGTTAGAGCGAAGAGGTGCTTTAGCAGAAGTCGTTTTCTCAGCCTCTCTTTCACGAAATCTCATATCAACACGATGGCATAGAGAGATCAAATCTTCAAGTGACGAAGGAAGCTCTTGGGTAGTCAGTGCATCTTTAATTTTATCGGAAAGCCCCTGCCAGAAGGCGGCAACTAGGGCTTCAGTGTTCCACTGAAGTTCAGAGGCTAAGATCCTAAATTGAATGACGTACTGGCCTACAGTATGAGATCCTTGTCGCAGACGGAGGATGCTGGAAGCAGCGGAGGTCACACGACCTGGTTCATCGAACACACTTCGGAATGTAGAAATGAATTTGGCACTATCTTGTAATATTGGATCGTTCCTCTCCCACAGAGGGGAGGCCCAAGCCAGGGCTTGTCCTGAAAACAAAGAGATAAGATAGGCCACTCTGGAACGATGGGTAGAAAAATTTTGAGGTTGGAGCTCAAAATGGACTGAACATTGGTTAAGGAAACCCCTACAAGTTTTGGGGTCTCCATCGTACTTTGACGGAGTAGGCAGGTGAAGCGTGGAAGCTGTAGACACCTGGGATGGCAATAGGGAAACGGAGGAAAGCACAGGAGCTTCAGTAGTAGCTGTCACAGTCTGTCCAGATGTTCCTTGGGAGGTTAATGACTGATAACACTGAAGTAGCAGCTGTTGGCGGGCATCCTGTTGCTCCACACGGCTAACCAGATGTTGCAGCATCTCTTTGGCGGTAGGTTCCACATCTGGGTCTGTCATGGCCTGATCTTACTGTCACGGGCACTAGGAGTCTTTACCCAGGGATCACCAGATGGTAGGCTTACCAGAGCAATGTAGATGGTAATCGAATACTCTGGTAGCTAGGTGATCACGGAACATGAAATGATGGCCGATGAGATGCTCAGGAAAGTCTATGACTAGCAACACTGGTAATAATGAGGTAATAATACACAAGGAACTGTATGGACAAGGACACGTGAAGATAGTCAGTGGTCTGCGATAGCAAGTTGTACCACTGCTATAGGGAGGAGGAATGTCCAACAGAAACAAGGAGGTGATGAGAGTCAGCGGTCTGCGGGTAGCAAGTTGTACCGCTGTCTGAGTGAAGGAATGGAATCCAAGTGGAGGTATCCGGGTAGTCAGTGGTCTGCGGCAGCAAGTTGTACCACTGCTATGTGAGAGGATGATGGAACAGGTGATAACGGAAACAGGGATCAGTGGTCTGACATCAGCAAGTTGTACCACTGAATATATATGTGAGGAGGTGCACAGGGGAAGACTGCAACACAGGATATACACAGGCACCTTATACACGATCCACAGTAATATGCACAATATAGATATACATATAGATATAAATGACTGAGCGGGTCTGCAATCTAGAAAGTCTCTTGAAGTAGTCCAGCACAATAATAACACAGTCAATGATGGCAATAGACTCCGCGGATAGCAGACTCCAGAGAGAACCAAACACAGTCCAGCAAGATATGCAATACACAGCACAGTCAATGAGAAGTATGCATACCGTGGTTCAGCAGTAGCAGTCAGATGGGATAGCAGCGGTACCTGAGCGGCGGGAGGCCGCCTGGATAGAAAGTCCCTGGATAGGTGAGGCAGCGGTCTAGCAGGTGCAGCGCACAGGTGAGTAGACCAACAGGGACACGAATTCACAGGAGTCAGCAACACGTGGAACTGGACTCATCGGAGACCCAGGAGAATGGAGATGATCCAGCAGAGGGTAGTAGATGAGATACAAATCAAATGCTGACAGGAGGGTAGAGACCAGTGGAACACGTGAAGGCGTGGAGAGTGGATCAGCAGGAGATGGAGGATAGCGCTGACCACAGCAGCAGGACTCAGCGGCACACGGAGGTAACCAGTAGCAACCACAGGAACCAACAGCGATGGGAAACAGGAGTGCAGCGCAGGGCAGGAGCTGTTGATCATGAAGTGTAGCAGATGGTAATGAAAGCGGCAGGCTCGAGGAAGTCACAGCAAAGATGAGATGAGACTGTAGTGCACGGAGGCAGCGGATAGTAATCAGCTGGCAGTCACGATGTTGAACACAGGCGAGTTGAAAGCAGGAGACTGTAGTGCACGGAGGCAGCAGATAGTATTCAGCTGGCAGTCACGATGATGAACACAGGCGAGCTGCAAGCAGGAGACTGTAGTGCACGGAGGCAGCGGATAGTAATCAGCTGGCAGTCACGATGTTGAACACAGGCGAGTTGCCAGCAGGAAACTGTAGTGCACGGAGGCAGCGGATAGGAATCAGCAAACAGACTTAATGAGAAGCAGGTGAGTGAAGTAAAAGCTGGAGTGCACGGAGGCAGCGGATAGCAATGAGCAAACAGTCACATAGATGTAAAATAACGTAGAAGTGGTTTAGAAGACTGTAGTGCACGGAGGCAGCGGATAGGAATCAGCAAACAGTCATGATGATACAGTTGATGGTAGAAGTGGTATGGAACCACAGCAGTAGAAGTGGTTTAGAAACCACAGGAATCAGCAGCACTGAATACACGAGTAATACAGGAACACCTTCAGAGACTCATGAGGAATGAGACTCCAAGATCAGGCAACGTGGTGTTGACCACAGGTGCTTAATATAGGGAGGTTGCCTGATCTGCCAATTGAGTTAAAGGGGTATACACTGAAGTATAGAAAAGGGCTGCGCATGCGCAGACCCTCAGGATGGTGGACGACCACGGTTCCTAAATGTCCGGGAAGAGGCACTCACGGTCCGGTGAGTGACAGTCAAGTTTGGCTGTGACCATGGAATTAAATGTCCTGTTCTAGGAGCCAGGATGTTATGTCAGGTGTTGCTAACATCAATGTCAGGATCGCTTAGGGCACCTGTCATTATACAGGTGGAGAGGATATAAAGATCTAAGATTTCTATTACAAACATTGGTGATTTAAAGTAATTCAATTTCCAGGTACAGTCTGATAACTGGATATGTGCAAAACGAATACAGTGGTAAACTTGATGTTAAGGGGAAAGTGACGGCACCTGTAAGGTGTGCAGAGGTTCTCACATTGGAGATGGTCTCATTTTTACAACCGATTTGATGTGTTGTTAAAAAGCAGCAATCCCCATAGCCTTTTTTCTTCTGACTCCTGGTAATTAGGTTAATGCCAGACAAATCTTTAAATTCTCCAGTGTTAAACTTTTGATAAAGTGGTGAAAGAGGCTTTTGTAGGCATTTTATGCCTTATATTGTCTCTTCACCACTAATACCCAGGGGTGGAATATTGCATGGTTGGCCCTATAGCAAAACCTGGGAGAGGGCCCAGCAATGCCTCATCTCCCTGAAGCCCCCACTCTTCTGAGCATCTGCGTGGCTGGCGCATCTTTACTGAAGATGGAACTGAAACGTCAGCAGATGGACCTGCATCGCCACACTGTTGTTCAGCTACTGCCTCCATTTACATAACATATTTTGTGTAAAATCGATCTGCACATGCCCAGAAACGAACTATAAGCCAGATAACGAACCAACGTCCAGTTGATCTTGGAGCAGAAAGGACCCTCACTACAGTCTATGAATATACAGTAAGGGCGTGCCAAGCTTGAGCGCACGCAGCAGCGTCTGATTCAAGGTTTGGGCATCTCAAAGGTATGTGTTTTTCTGTCGTTTCCCTTGCACCAGCTACAGGTCTGATGTACGTGCCGAGTGATAGTGATGTCGGTCGCGTATCCATGCTAGAACATTTTTGCAATTAGGAGCAACTGTAAAAATGCATTTTATGTACAGTAGACATTTATCACAACCTAATAAATGTATTTTATTGATTGAAAAAATGAAAAAAATAACTTTTTTTTACAAAAATTTCATTAATGGCTATCATTAACAAATGACATTAGCTGATTTTTTGGGTTTTTCAGAGCAAAATTTGGAAGCCATTTTGTAATAAATTTATTAAATTCTCTCTTACTGGTAATAATTTATTGTGTCATGTTTTACAATAGCAGACAATGGGGTATATTTACTAAACTGCGATTTTGAAAAAGAGGAGATGTTGCCTATAGCAACCAATCAGATTCTAGCTGTCATTTTGCAGAATGTACTAAATAAATGACAGCTAGAATCTGATTGGTTGCTGTAGGCAATATCTCCAAACCCGCAGTTTAGTAAATCTAGCCCAATATGTTTAACAGGTACTGACCTTATTTAATATCTTGGTGTCTTTAAACATATTTATGTCGATACTGAAGAAAAGTTATACCACTGTTTCCCTATTAATGAGCTGTAACAAATTGCACAGAATGCTCTAAGGTGGTTACCTTATGCTCGATAGAGCCATCTGGAAATTAATTTGATCTTCAACTTTCTGCATCATTCATTGAAAGAAAAACAATTGTTTTAGGAGTAAAAGTGATTTAATCTGGACAAAAAGGAATCTCCCTTTATTCATTCATTTCATTATGCCCAAACCAAACAGGACTAACAATAAATCAAACAAGCCATTTGCTGCTAGCTATTCAAAGTTCACATTCCAAGACATTGAACTGAGTAGGAATTTATCTAGCTATTAGAAGCAATGACTATGCATTTATCAATTGGGCATTCATAATCAAGTTCAGTCTTTTCTTTTCTTATATGAACTATATCAGGTCTTTCAGTAAAACAAAGCACATTGTAATGTTTCCATATACAGAAAAAATATCTGACAAATGAAGCAAAGGTCCAGTTTTCTTTTGCAACAACTTACGAAAAAGCAATTTTAACAAGAGTTCAGGAGAGTCTACATCCTGTATAGTCCTGCATTAGCAATTGATCTATGGTGCAGTGTTGAAGGTTGTGCAGAGAGGGACAAGCGCCCTCCAAATGTAATGGGAGGAAAACATCATTTATATCTATTTTTACTGACTGCTAGATAAAGACATACTTGCCAACTCTGCCTGGAATGTCCGGGAGACTCCCGAAATCCGGGTCGGTCTCCTGGACTCCCGGAAGAGCAGGCAAGTCTCCCGCATCCCTCAATTCCCTGGCCAAAATAACGGAATTCACGGTGAATCACGTCATTTTGGCCCCGCTCCCCGTGACAAAACATAATTTTCCTTGTGGGGACGGGGCCTAAATGACGCAATTGACCGTGCGCAGGGGCGCACGCAGGATTTTTAATCCAAAAAAAAAAAAGCGAGAGAGCTGCTACGCATGCTTTTTTGACAGCGCCGCGGCTGCTGTATAGTACAGTGTCGCTATGTGGGGGCACTTCTTTAGCGGAGGGGAGGGGTTTCTGTAGACCCAGAAACCCCCCCTGCGTGCGCCCCTGGTGCCCCACCCTCTAGTCACGCCCCCTGACCGGGATCTCCCGGACCTCACTGCCTGGCAAGTATGGGTAAAGAGTGCCTAAATTGTGAACTTCAGAATTAAAACACTGCATATCCTAGAGGTCAATGATAGTGGAAGCATTTTACTTTAAGTGATTCTACAGATATACATTTTTAAGTTAATTAACTTTTTTAAATTACCTGTATATAGTATGTAATTGTGTTTATATTGCAGTTTTTAATACCTTTTATATCAATTTGTATATATTTTGCTTGTAAGCTTAAGAGATCAATGCCATCTTTCTGATTCAGTTTATTTTACTATATTGTTACACATGGTATGTTCCATTTGTCTCCCAGATTGCACAACACTGGGGAAAATGTTAAAGAGTGGTCAAACTGGGTAGCTATACGTTGGTATGCTATCTTGCCACTTCTCCTACTGTTTTGATTTTAAAACTATCAAATTCCATTCACTTACAATTTCCATAACGCCACCACACAATTTTAGAGATGAGCGGGTCCGAAATTATTAAATCAGAACCCCCCCGAACAGTGCCGATCCGAGCCCGGATCCGAGCACTGTTCGGGGGTTCCCGCCGACCACGAACCTCAGAACGAGGCAAAACCTCGTCATCACGCCGTCGGATCTCGCGAGATCCCGAAGAGAGAAGGATCAAGGAAGACAGATGGGAGGTGTGGTTTAGTACTTACATGGGTGATGCACTGGGCAGTGTATAGTGGATAGTGCTGTGATGGGCATGAGGCTGCCATGCACTGAAAAATGTATTTTGCATAGGACTAAATGTGATAAGACATAGGGTTAGATATGGTGGACAAGATGTTATATGTGGTAGAAATAAGGCTGTTGTGTCTAGCACACATGTGGCTGGCATGAGGCTTTTATCCTGGGTGCAGAGATGGGCATGATGCTCTTATACTGCGTTGGGCATGATGCACAGAACTGTATGTGGTTGACAGGACTGTGGTGGATATGCTAGATATGGGGATATATGGTATGTGGTTGCTTGGGACGTTTGTGGATATGATGCTATTATGCTGTATATGATGGGCATGTGATTATACATGGTTACCATGGGGTCGTATTTTGCTACAGCTGTACAGGACATGGGTAGACACACAGCTATTTTATTGGGCATCAGACTGTATATGGTGGTATGAGATGTTATGCTGACGTTTGGCTGCACTGTTATACATCATTGTTTCAGATATAAAAATGGGAAATAAATACTAAATAATACTAAATAAATATGGGGTTCAGCTTTTTGACACGTTGTGGGGTGGGGAGAAAGAGCCAGGTAACAAACAAGAAAATAACTTCCTGTGGGTCAAAAAGGTGCGGTGTGAGCATAGTTTATGAATATTCTTCCTCCTACACAAAGCAAACAAGGGTTCCAGTTATTCAGGATGATTTTTCTTGCTCAGTACATTAAACTTGTGTCGCTTAGCTTAGTCATCCAGCTACCTCGGTGCAACCTTTTGGACTAAAAACAATATTGTGAGGTGTTCAGAATAGACTGGAAATTAGTGGAAATGAATGTTATTGAGGTTAATAATAGTGTAGGAGTAAAAAAAAAATCAAAATAATGGATTTTAGAACTTTTTATGCTTTTTTTAAAAAAAAAAATCAGAACCCAAAACCCGAAATCAGAACCAAAACCTTTCGTGGGGTGTTTTGGCAAAACAAATCAGAACCCAAAACCTCAAGCTAATCAGAACCCAAAACCCCAAAAGTGGCCGGTGCACACCCTTACAAAATTTCCACTTTCACAACTGATGTTAACAATAATTAAAATAATAGCAATTGTGCTGTTAAAATTTCCCCTGTGGAGAGTACTGTATGAAACACAAGCATTTCAGAAAAATACGAAAATAAATATTTACCAATAATACAAAAGAGAAGTTTAAAATATGGGCAAACTAGATGGGCCAAGCGGTTCTTATCTGCCATCAAATTCAATGTTTCCATGTTTTGATGCTAGTGTGCTTCCAGGGTGGATATACACATTTTGCGCCTGTGTTATGTTCTATTATTCAGGGTGCAGGCACTGAAGTATGAACAGCTAGTAAAAAAGACACTAGAACTCTATGGTGAATGGTCCATATATATAGTGCTTGTTGCATTCATGGTCCGTCAAGCATTCAGGGAATTGTCAGTGTGTACTGAAAATATTGGCTGCCATAGGTGAACTCTACGGTACCAGCTGCAACCGCAAAATGGGCTGGTGTGTAACCACAGCCACAGAGCAGTTTTAAACTGAAAAAACAACACTTGCCAGTACATACAAAATTTGGTTCATTATTTTAATCAAACTATCTAATTAATAAACACACTTATCATTAAATGATTTGTGCACATGGAATAAAATGTGTGAACATGTGCAGTAAAATAATCGCTTAGTGCTGTTGAATACCCCCCCCCAGCTGATTGCATAGAAGATTTAGTAGCAGTGGGTCT
The DNA here is from genome assembly GCF_038048845.1 of Mixophyes fleayi. NCBI lineage: Eukaryota > Metazoa > Chordata > Amphibia > Anura > Limnodynastidae > Mixophyes > Mixophyes fleayi. Next base: position 2,700 of record NW_027448007.1, on the reverse strand, counting down.
ACCTGGACAGAAAGGGCAACACACATGACAGCATGTAAACATTACAATATTGTCTCTGTTAATGTTACACCAGCATCTTCCAAGCATTCCAACCTATTGAATTAAATAATCTGATTCATATGTAGGTATCTATGTTCTTTAATTGGAACTGTTCATTCGGCTTACACAGTAATACTGTGTGCTGTGAATTCTATCTGCAAGCTGACTGAGAGTGGAAGACACAGCGAAAGAAAGAAGTTTTCTGGCCAACGGATACAGAAAAGATAAAACATAATAAAGATAAATCTCCATATTCCACAGACAGTACATTATAATATGCCTCAGGTGATATTAGTGGCAAACAGACTGAAACATCCAGCTCCTCTTATATCAACAGCAAAGTGATTTTTTTTCTGCCCATTTGAAATGCTTTTTGGACTGCACAAAATTTGGAGCACTCCATTGGAATCAAGGTATGACCTTGATTACATCTATTTACAGAGGAATTTTTCTTGGTTTCGAATTGTGGCCTAATTGATGGACTATGTCATATTTTTTCAATTAATAGGATTTTTTTATCCTAAATAATAGTTGTGGACAGTTATTTGAATATGGATTGAACAGTCTTACTGACACCTGGAATAATATTGGATTGCTTTAAGTGGAATTGTTTTTGGACAATGCACTCTAACCACACTATCTATTAGGGGACTTTGATGTCCTGATTTCTTGAACAGTAACCGTTACAGAATTTTTTGAAATTATGTATTAAATATCTGTGGCCATTTGTATATGTACACATAAGGGTTATTAATCAATTATAACCAGTAAATATTGATGCTGAGAGGAGTTGGGAACTATCAACAATTGCTTTTTATTTTGCCATAGTCAGGGTGTATACATTTTTATTATATTATTGTTATGAGATTTATATATTTATATTTTTATAAATCGTTTATGCTTAATAAATACGACAGTCAATAATCTTTTCACCATAACCAGCGCTCTTCTATATTTTTGTTAGTAATACAAATGTTTTTTAAGTAATGGGCAAAGAAAATGATCAAATAAAATGCATTTCTTACTTATCTCTTGGGTTAGATTATATTCTTTTATATTGCTCATATGCCATTCACATTATTTTATGAATTCAACTAATATGATTGCATTGCAAGTAAAAATAATTATATGTGGGCACTAGAGATTAAAGAAATTGTGCTAAAATTTGTGCAAACTCTGATGATACAATCTTCACCATTACTTAGCAATTACACGGAATTGTAAATTTGGCTCTGCCAGTGATTTGGGTTTGGAAGTATTTGCCTTACTATGAAATAGCTTCTTGTTTTTTGCTTTGTTTTTGTTGAATGATTGTATGGCTAGGTCCATGTTTGGAGCACATTCCTTGCAGAAGTTGCAGCTATTACACACTTTTTCTCATCTCATTCTTCCCTATCCCCTATCTTTACTATTACATGACTTGCCTGAGCCTGACTTATCACCACTAGAAATACAGGTTTCAATTTTAAGCCACTTTCGGGCAATGGAATGGCAGTAATAATTCCATCATCGACAGCATCATACCAAGCAGACCTGGAAGAATTGAAGGGGGGGGGGGGTTCTTGGGGAAAATGACTGGTGAAAATTTGCAAACCGACTGTTCCATTATTATCCTTCCTCACCCACACAACTGCTTTTTGATCTTTATCCAAATGTAAGTAAATATATTTACCCCTTTAACTTCATAATTATAATATCTTCAGATTCAGGACCTTGCATTTACACTTGAGAATTGGGTAATTATACACTATTGGTTGGCAATTTTTGCTTATTTTTTTTTTGCAAGTGCTGCTTGTTTACACTAGGTATAAGTGTAATTACCTGTTTTGTCTTGTGACATTGTGTTAGCGTCAATATTAACAGGGAGAGGGGATTATATTCTTCTGATGTTCACATGCTGCTGCGGCTATGAGAGGTTGGGGGGGGGGGGGGGAAACTGCTCTTCAATCCCTTAATGTAACATATAAATCAGCGTGTTCCACAGAACTTGTGCAGCTCATTTCATTATGACTATTTTCTTCCACATTTATCTCATCAAATTTACATGGGATTCGAGTATTACTGCTTAATTTGAAATAACTTTAATAAAATCTATTTTAAAATAAGTCTTATCCCTTCAAAGGAGACACTCAGAAGTGGGGTGGTATTACAAAAATTGCAAAAAAAAAGGCAAAACCTCTATTAACACCCCCCGACCCTAAATTCGTACATTCATGAGAAGTCTTGCCCATAAAACACACTTCGCAAAACAAGAAGATACAACTATGTTTCCGGTTACAAAATTTGCCAGGGAAACTATACTCTAAATTCTTTTCACCTTGAAATCTAAGAGTAGACACAAATAAAAAATGTATAAAATGGTCAAGAATAACTTAGTGACACTATAACTAATTCAAATGTGAAGAGTAACTTGTCCCATCAGAGTAAAAGCCCTAAAAAACCTCATGGAAAATAAAGAATTGATTACTAAACAGGCTGACAAAGGTGGGGGATTGTTATTTTAATTTAAGGATATAATATTAAATAAACCAACAGATTATTAATGATAATAAACTGTATATGGCATTGGCAAAATACCTTACATATGAATTTGTTTTATCCATAAAAAAAACTGCCTAATGCAGCTCTATGTATCGGAAGTAATGAGAATATTGACTACCA
>NW_027448006.1:0-18010 GCF_038048845.1 Mixophyes fleayi | reverse complement strand
CATTTAGCGGCTTTCAACCCGTGTAACGTAGATAGAGACATCAACGCGGCGCGGCGGCGCTTGGACTATTTGCCCAGATCTCAGCTGACTGTTCCCCTTCCCGTTTCAGAGACTACTGTTACAAATCCGGAGTCGAGGGTCGGTCGGAACGATCGTTCGGGGTCCGAGTCTCGTGATATGAGGTCGGCAGGGTCCAGGGAGGATGCGGTCCGGGACACGGCTGGTGGACAGGTCGCGGCAACTGCACTCGGGGAGACGTCTGTCGGTGCTGGGAATACCGCTCCTGTCGGTGAGTCCATTTCCGTTAACACACATAAATCACACTTGTTGGCATCACCTGTCTTATCTACCAGCAGTGGGTCCTCCGGCTCGGGGGACAGGCCCAGAAAATTAATTAAGTTGTTAGAAACAGAATTGTTAGGAAAACGGAGTAAGCACACACCCCAATCAGGAGACACAGACCAACCAGCGGCTCGTAGCGAATTGGGGCAGGTAGAATCCCTGGAAATTACACACGGCATAAGGCCTAGCGTACGTGATAGAATTAGGAGGGGCAAGTACGTGGATATGTACGCGTTAACCGGGGAAGATAGGAAGGCGCTGGCGGCCGCCTGTGAGAGGTCGGGAATGGGGGAGGAGAAATACAGATCCTTCTCTAGATGGGTTAATGCCTTCTCCATTTTCGCTACAATATATGTAGAGACCCGTCCCAGCGAACAAGCGGAGGTATGGAGGTATATGCACCTTATTAGTGGGATGTACGTAAAGGACGGCCCGGTAATTTGGAGGGCATATGACGAGCTTTTCAGGAAACGGATGAGTGGGCGTGAGAGACTTCCTCTGGGATCGAAAGACATTGACACCTGGCTGGAGTTAATGAGGCCCAGCAGTCAGTCTGCAGAGGGTAGCTCTGTCAGGCGGTTTCAAGGGCCGGGGAGGACGCAGAATGTCCTCCCCCCAAAAGGAAGGTGTTATGACTTCAATGCAGGGGCCTGTCAAAGAGGCTCAGCCTGCAGATTTAGACACATTTGCACGTCATGTAACGGCCATCACCCTGCCAACGAATGCGCAAAGTCCCGTGGAAGTGGGGGACGGGGAAGAGGCTCTGGCTCAGCTCTGCCGAGTCAAGGGGCCGTCGCCAATTGATTTGGTTGAGCTGGATAAGTGGCTGGGGTGGTTTGATGATAAGGTGACTGGGTCCCTTCTCCATGACGGCTTTCATTTTGGCTTTAAACTCCCGGTCCAAGGTAGCGTTTCCTCGGCAGCTCCGGTTAATCTGAAATCGGCGCTCGCTTTCCCAGAAGTATTAGACGAAAAAATAGGGAAGGAGGTTGGTTTGGGTCGCATGATTGGCCCGTTCCGACTTCCTCCTATTCCCAATCTGATTTTGTCCCCAGTAGGGGTAGTTCCCAAAAAAGCGGTAGGAAAGTTTAGATTGATCCAGCACTTGTCTCATCCTGCCGGTAAATCCGTGAATGACGCAATTGACGTTAATCTCAGTTCTGTCAGTTATCAGTCATTCGAATCGGCCCTAGCGCTGGTCCAGGAATGCGGCAGGGGCTCCTTGTTGGCCAAAGTGGATATCGAATCGGCGTTCAGATTGCTGCCCCTTCACCTTGAGTCGTATCAATTCATGGGTTTCCGGCATCGTGGTGAATACTACATCGATCGCTGCCTGCCCATGGGTTGTTCGATCTCATGCGCACTGTTCGAGAAATTTAGCGGTTTCTTGCATTGGTGCATTCAGGCCGGGACAGGGTGTCGGTGGATCGCGCATTATCTTGACGACTTCCTGGTTATCGGGCCGCCTGGTACCACGGTTTGTCGAGATACGCTTTTTTCCACGGAGGCCTTGTTTAGGGTTTTAGGCGTTCCCATCGCAGCAGACAAGACGGAGGGCCCAATTACATGTCTCTCATTCCTCGGGATCGAGATTGACACGCTAGCAGGGATATGCAGGCTTCCAGCAGACAAGGTTACAAAGATGTATGAGGCTATCACAGAAGTGCTAGGGGCAAACGTTAGTACCCTGAGGTCGATACAGTCCCTGTTAGGGCGGTTCAACTTTGCCTGCCGTGTAATACCCATGGGGAGGGTTTTCTGTAGGAAGCTCCAAAGAGCCACAGCAGGTAGGAGTAGGCCACATGCAGTCATACAACTATCCAAGGTGGTTAGGGAGGATCTTCAGATATGGCTCATTTTTCTTAGGGGTTTTAATGGCAAGCGTATTTGGCCGTCACCTCCAGTAACAAACGGGGAAATTAACTTGTTCACAGACGCTGCTGGGGCATCCGGCTTTGGGGCTTATCTGGATGGACACTGGTGTGCAGATAGCTGGCCCGATGATTGGCACAGGGATGGGACCACTAGGAACTTGTTGGTTCTTGAATTATTCCCGATTGTGGTGGCAATTGAATTATGGGCACCCGTTTTGCGGGGTAGGCACATAGTTTTTTGGTGTGACAATTTGGGGGTGGTCCAGTCCATCAACAAGCAGAGTGCATCGGCCTACCAGGCAATATTGCTCTTGCGGCACCTAGTGTTGCGCTGTTTGCAGAATGACATTTCATTCAGGGCGAGGCATGTTCCGGGGGTGCAGAATAGCCTAGCAGATGCGTTGTCCCGATTCCACTGGGACAGGTTTCGCAGCCTTGCTCCTCACGCAGACCGTGTTGGTACCCCGTGTCCCCCTTGTGTTTGGCAGATCATCAAGCCGGCATAAGAGGCCTCGCGGAACAAGCGGTAGCTCCCTCCACCCTGAGATCCTATCAGGCGTCATGGAGACGGTGGTCGTTGTTCAGCAGGCAGAAAGACCAATCCGAGGCAGGTCAGAGAGATGCTATGCTAGCCTTTATGTGGGACAGATATTCCGAAGGTGATTCTAAGACCTCTATGGCATCTACCCTGGCTGGTATATCATTTATGGCCAAGCTGCAGGGTTACCCGGACGTTACCAAACAATTTTTAATTAATAAGGCCTTGAAGGGTTGGGGGAGAATCCGTCCTTCTCATAGCGATGCCCGTTTACCAATTACCCTTAACATCTTGGAGGATTTGATACGGAGAGTGGGTTTGGTTACCTCGGACGAATACGAGAAGCTTTTATTTAGTTTGGCTTTTTCCATGGCCTTTTTTGGGGCTTTTCGCATTTCGGAGCTGGTAGCTAGGTCCAGAGGACATCAAGAGTCTGGGTTGAGAGCAGAACATGTCAGTCTGGGCGAAGGGACCTTTGCCTGCAAAATAGTTAGATCTAAGACTGATCAGAGCGGGAAGGGATCGTGGGTGCAGTTAGCTCCTCAACAGCTTCAGCATATCTGCCCGTTTAGGCTGGCGTCACAGTTTATGAGCAGGAGACCCCAGGCCAACTTGTTTCTGTGTCACAGTAATAGCATTCCTCTGACTAAATATCAATTTGCGGCCATTTTAAAGCGGACCTTACAGTCGCTTAATTTAAACAGCACCTTATACGGGACTCACTCATTTAGGATCGGGGCAGCTACATCTGCCGCTTTGGCTGGATCTTCTAACGAAGCTATAAAAGCTTTGGGCCGCTGGAAGTCCACGGCTTACCAGTCTTATGTGAGAATTGACAAAGTTATTGATTGAATGTTGTGTTGTTTAACAATTTATTGTGATTTGCAGTTTTTCTTTTCACACTTTCCTTCTCGTCTGAGCCTTCAAACCATCCCATCCCACTTCCTTTACCCATCCCATCTTCCCCTCCACTTGGTGGGCTACCCTGGGCTTTTCCGCTCGCCGCTTTAACGCGGGGGCGCGAAGGGATTTTCACCCGGGTTTCCCTGGGCGTAAGTCCTGATTAGTGGTGTGCAGCCGGGGTTTTTCCGGGTGTTGTTTACCTTCGCCTGGGTGGTCTGCTCCCTGTTTGTGTCTACCTTCCCTTACCCCCCTTCGTGTTACGTTTTTCTGTTAACAAGCACTTATCCTTCTTATACCTGTATACCACGCCTGTCTGTCTGCCCAATTCAATGATTTCATGCTAACATGGGTTCTCTGATTTCAGGTGATGGTGTTAGAACTAAGACGGTGTGGATCATCGGTCATTCGTTTGTTTTTTGGGCCGCTGGCCACCCCAGGTCAAAAAGTATCTCGGATAATTGCGGCACGGTGATTAGATGGTGGGGTAAAAGAGGTTTAGGCTGGCAGGACCTTATTCCGTGGTTGACTAGGCTCATAAAACAACAAGGCCCACCGGACGTTCTGGTTGTACATGCGGGAGGTAACGATTTAGGTAAGGGTAAATCATTAGATCTCATCGTTAAAATCAGAGAGGACCTACGTCAAATACATGAGGCGTGGCCAGACATCACTATTGGTTGGTCAGCACTCATTCCCCGTTTAGTATGGAGGACAGCCATTCCTATAAAAAAGATGACGGCTATGGTTAGGAAGCTAAATAGTGCCATCCGAAAAATAGTACGGTCCATGGGAGGCATAGTCATAGACCACCCGGGGTTAGGGGTAGAGGCACCACATCTTTTTAGACGGGACGGCGTTCACCTTAATGAAGAGGGTATGGGTTTCTTTATAGACAGGATTTACGGGGGAGTGGAGGCGTGTTTCGGTTAGTTGGTGGCGGGCTGCGGCGTCTGTAGGGCGCAGCGGGGTAGGAAGGCACTGCGTTCAGCGGCTGATTAGTGGGCGCACTGGTAGTTGGTCGTAGGTCACTGCCCCCTTTGATGTAACAGTAACTCCTTTTGGTCCTTCGGTGAGGAGGGTCCCTGTCCGGCTCGGTGAGGGAGGGCAGCGTGAGTTGTAAGGGGCAGTCACTCTGACGCCAACTCAGCGCTATGTATGTAGGGATTTGTTCCCCCGTGTTTTTTGCGGACTTACGGCGGTTTGCGCCAGTCCATTAAGTAATCGTGTGTGATCAGCTCGTGAGCTGTCCCGCAGTGCTCTTTCTCCGCCACCATAGGTTAGTTAATATAAAATCCTTATAATAAAATTCCTGCCAAGGTTTAATAACTTATTCAGGTCTCCGTGTCTTTATTTGCATGCTATGGTATAAAGTTAAGGTTAATGTGAAGTTTGTGGTAACATACACAGTGAGCCCTTTATGACAAGTGAGGCTATTAGGACGAACGCACTTAAAGGGCGACAGGGTTTGTAACAAGCTGAATGATGACCTGGTGTGTTTTAACATGGGGTGGGGACCGACCAATGGGGGTCCATGTGGGAGGGACCTTGATAGAATATAGCAGGATGTACTTCCTGCTTTACTTCACTTGCAGCACGAGATCCCACCCACCCATCCCTCAAGTTAGTCCGGGGTTTTTGTCAATGGTGGGGTAGGAAGGCACTGCGTTCAGCGGCTGATTAGTGGGCGCACTGGTAGTTGGTCGTAGGTCACTGCCCCCTTTGATGTAACAGTAACTCCTTTTGGTCCTTCGGTGAGGAGGGTCCCTGTCCGGCTCGGTGAGGGAGGGCAGCGTGAGTTGTAAGGGGCAGTCACTCTGACGCCAACTCAGCGCTATGTATGTAGGGATTTGTTCCCCCGTGTTTTTTGCGGACTTACGGCGGTTTGCGCCAGTCCATTAAGTAATCGTGTGTGATCAGCTCGTGAGCTGTCCCGCAGTGCTCTTTCTCCGCAACCATAGGTTAGTTAATATAAAATCCTTATAATAAAATTCCTGCCAAGGTTTAATAACTTATTCAGGTCTCCGTGTCTTTATTTGCATGCTATGGTATAAAGTTAAGGTTAATGTGAAGTTTGTGGTAACATACACAGTGAGCCCTTTAAGATTTAAAGATTTTCTGGGATAAATGAAATACATTCCCAGCAGCCATCTCCCTTTGCCTCTATCTTATTGCATATTTTGTCCTAATGTGCTTTCATATTTACATGTCACCATGTTTCCATTGGCTAGTACCTTAAAGTCAGATGTCTGTCAAGCAAACTGACCAGTGACAGAATTGCTTTGTGAGGTTTACATCTTTATGACATCAAATGCTTCACATGAAAAATGCAGTTCATTGTCAAAAATCAGCTATATTAGGAGAGTGAGAATTGTGTTTTAGCATCAATTACACACTAAATATGCTGTCATTGTGTATGTTTAATGGATGTCTTTCAGTTTTAAAGATAGACAGACGGATAGATAGATAGAAAGATAGAAAGATAGATAGATAGAAAGATAGATAGATAGATAGATAGATAGATAGATAGATAGATAGATAGATAGATAGATAGACAGACAGACAGACAGACTGATTTCAACTGGAAGCAGTGCTTACATATTGCTTAATTTTTGGTGGTTATTAAATAGTATGGGTAGGCAAGAAAAGTGCATATATCTTTTATTAGCATAAACTTACCCAAATGCGCTCTTGCATATTTAAGGCATTCAAAGTAATAATATTTCACAGCATTAATACAGTTATGTACTAGACTGGACAATGGTAAGCAGAGCCAGTACTTATATCAACAATGGCCTTATCTGTGTGAAGTTTGTATGTTCTCCCTGTGTTTGCGTGGGTTTCCTCCGGGTGCTGTGGTTTCCTCCCACACTCCAAAAAACATACTGTTAGGTTAATTGGCTGCTATCAAAATTGACCCTAGTCTCTCCCTCTCTGTCTGTGTGTGAGTGTGTGTCTATATTAGGGAATTTAGACTGTAAGCTCCAATAGGGTAGGGACTGATGGGAATGGGTTCTCTGTACAGCGCTGCGTTATTAGTAACACTATATAAATAAATGATAATGAGGATGATGATGATATGTGTTTACTATGCCTATACACATAGCCAGCTTTCACACTTGATTGGCAGATTAATGCATCATTATTGCTAAGTTTGATAACAGTTGTCTAATACAGTGACACTGGTAGAGAAAACCACTATAGACATTCACATAAGCAGCTCTCATCATCATCATTTATGGCATAAGACTTCTTTAATTATACTAAGTTTTTGAGCAGGTCTGCATTATACTTAATTATATAAGGGAGATGTACTTTTAGTAAAAAGTAGCTCTCCAATTTCAAAAGTACATCAACGTAGTATTAATACTTAGATTTAAAGATTTTCTGGGATAAATGAAATACATTCCCAGCAGCCATCTCCCTTTGCCTCTATCTTATTGCATATTTTGTCCTAATGTGCTTTCATATTTACATGTCACCATGTTTCCATTGGCTAGTACCTTAAAGTCAGATGTCTGTCAAGCAAACTGACCAGTGACAGAATTGCTTTGTGAGGTTTACATCTTTATGACATCAAATGCTTCACATGAAAAATGCAGTTCATTGTCAAAAATCAGCTATATTAGGAGAGTGAGAATTGTGTTTTAGCATCAATTACACACTAAATATGCTGTCATTGTGTATGTTTAATGGATGTCTTTCAGTTTTAAAGATAGACAGACGGATAGATAGATAGAAAGATAGAAAGATAGATAGATAGAAAGATAGATAGATAGACAGACAGACAGACTGATTTCAACTGGAAGCAGTGCTTACATATTGCTTAATTTTTGGTGGTTATTAAATAGTATGGGTAGGCAAGAAAAGTGCATATATCTTTTATTAGCATAAACTTACCCAAATGCGCTCTTGCATATTTAAGGCATTCAAAGTAATAATATTTCACAGCATTAATACAGTTATGTACTAGACTGGACAATGGTAAGCAGAGCCAGTACTTATATCAACAATGGCCTTATCTGTGTGAAGTTTGTATGTTCTCCCTGTGTTTGCGTGGGTTTCCTCCGGGTGCTGTGGTTTCCTCCCACACTCCAAAAAACATACTGTTAGGTTAATTGGCTGCTATCAAAATTGACCCTAGTCTCTCCCTCTCTGTCTGTGTGTGAGTGTGTGTCTATATTAGGGAATTTAGACTGTAAGCTCCAATAGGGTAGGGACTGATGGGAATGGGTTCTCTGTACAGCGCTGCGCTATTAGTAACACTATATAAATAAATGATAATGAGGATGATGATGATATGTGTTTACTATGCCTATACACATAGCCAGCTTTCACACTTGATTGGCAGATTAATGCATCATTATTGCTAAGTTTGATAACAGTTGTCTAATACAGTGACACTGGTAGAGAAAACCACTATAGACATTCACATAAGCAGCTCTCATCATCATCATTTATGGCATAAGACTTCTTTAATTATACTAAGTTTTTGAGCAGGTCTGCATTATACTTAATTATATAAGGGAGATGTACTTTTAGTAAAAAGTAGCTCTCCAATTTCAAAAGTACATCAACGTAGTATTAATACTTAGATTTAAAGATTTTCTGGGATAAATGAAATACATTCCCAGCAGCCATCTCCCTTTGCCTCTATCTTATTGCATATTTTGTCCTAATGTGCTTTCATATTTACATGTCACCATGTTTCCATTGGCTAGTACCTTAAAGTCAGATGTCTGTCAAGCAAACTGACCAGTGACAGAATTGCTTTGTGAGGTTTACATCTTTATGACATCAAATGCTTCACATGAAAAATGCAGTTCATTGTCAAAAATCAGCTATATTAGGAGAGTGAGAATTGTGTTTTAGCATCAATTACACACTAAATATGCTGTCATTGTGTATGTTTAATGGATGTCTTTCAGTTTTAAAGATAGACAGACGGATAGATAGATAGAAAGATAGAAAGATAGATAGATAGATAGACAGACAGACAGACAGACTGATTTCAACTGGAAGCAGTGCTTACATATTGCTTAATTTTTGGTGGTTATTAAATAGTATGGGTAGGCAAGAAAAGTGCATATATCTTTTATTAGCATAAACTTACCCAAATGCGCTCTTGCATATTTAAGGCATTCAAAGTAATAATATTTCACAGCATTAATACAGTTATGTACTAGACTGGACAATGGTAAGCAGAGCCAGTACTTATATCAACAATGGCTTTATCTGTGTGAAGTTTGTATGTTCTCCCTGTGTTTGCGTGGGTTTCCTCCCACACTCCAAAAAACATACTGTTAGGTTAATTGGCTGCTATCAAAATTGACCCTAGTCTCTCCCTCTCTGTCTGTGTGTGAGTGTGTGTCTATATTAGGGAATTTAGACTGTAAGCTCCAATAGGGTAGGGACTGATGTGAATGGGTTCTCTGTACAGCGCTGCGCTATTAGTGACACTATATAAATAAATGATAATGAGGATGATGATGATATGTGTTTACTATGCCTATACACATAGCCAGCTTTCACACTTGATTGGCAGATTAATGCATCATTATTGCTAAGTTTGATAACAGTTGTCTAATACAATGACACTGGTAGAGAAAACCACTATAGACATTCACATAAGCAGCTCTCATCATCATCATTTATTGCATAAGCCTTCTTTAATTATACTAAGTTTTTGAGCAGGTCTGCATTATACTTAATTATATAAGGGAGATGTACTTTTAGTAAAAAGTAGCTCTCCAATTTCAAAAGTACATCAACGTAGTATTAATACTTTGACAAGTGAGGCTATTAGGACGAACGCACTTAAAGGGCGACAGGGTTTGTAACAAGCTGAATGATGACCTGGTGTGTTTTAACATGGGGTGGGGACCGACCAATGGGGGTCCATGTGGGAGGGACCTTGATAGAATATAGCAGGATGTACTTCCTGCTTTACTTCACTTGCAGCACGAGATCCAGAGGGATACCCAGCAGCGAGGAAAACGGATAAGTCCCATTTTGTGGTTTATTCTTTGTTTTATTGTATCCTTTTGCCCATTTCCATTTGCCTTTAACGTTCCCCCTCCCGTTATTATTTTAAAACCAGCCTTCTTCTTCTCCCCTTGTCTTTACCTGCCTCTCATTCGGCCTGCCCCCCCCCCCCCTCTTCCTTCAGCCCCTCATTTACCGTTCCCGCCGTCACCCCCTCCCTTCGTTTGCCATTAGTTTCTTTCCCTCCAGCCACCAGCATAATGCCCCGTCCCAAGAGAAATGCTCCTCGCCCGGCACGCCTCAGGTCCCCCTCTCCCACCCCCTCCCGCCGCCATCTTACAGCCTCAGCCTCAGCCTCTGCCCTCCAAACCCCAGCCCTCACTCCAGACATGCCGCTAAGCGGCGATAATGCACGGCCCCCCCTGGGATCCTCTCCCGGGCACTCCCCAGCATTTCGCGCCACTAGGCGCAGCGGCGCCCCCTCCCCTCTCCCCCCGGCCGGTTCGCGCATGCGCAGAACGCGCGCTCCATCGCGCCCGGCCGGATCCAGCAGCGCAGCCAATCTATATGACATGGCTGCAGGGGCAGCCAGCGTTTCTGTCAGGGAGCTTAGCGGGCAGCCTCAGCGGTCCCAGCAAGTAGCCGTCACCCCCCCTCCCCAGGCTAACACATTAGGTGTCCTTTCAACCAGCCCTGTTGAGGATAGGAGCCATTCCCAGTTCAGATTATGTCCCATCACCCCTCCCGTGGCAGCCCACGGCTTCAGGTCACGAGGTCATAACCCTCCAGCACCCCACCAATTGCATTTCCCTCCCAGCCCATTCCTGCCCCATAGTAGTGGTGGATCAGCATGGGGGTCACAACATGGCAGAGGTCAAGAGTTCAGCAGGTCACAAGGACATACCTCGGGTCACGGGGAATACCAGCACCATGCGGGTGGGTGGGACACACTTCCTGCCAGGGCCTCAATGGATTTCAGTGACCGGTCCGAGGCGCCTGTATGGCCCTCTTCACGCCGGCAACGCCTGTCACCTCCAGCGTCTCGCCCATACACGTCACGAAGGGTCTCTTCCCCGGGGATCGTGGCGGGTGGGTTCACCCATAGGGGTCACGGGGTCAGGACTGATAACATTATAGTCGATTATCACCACTCCAGCGGCGGTAATTTAAGTCCAGGGCCTCTCCCCCTAGGGGGGCGGGCTACCTCCGGGTTTAGCGATCGGATGCGGGAGGAATTTTCTACGTTCCCTAGCCCTGACCATTTAGCGGCTTTCAACCCGTGTAACGTAGATAGAGACATCAACGCGGCGCGGCGGCGCTTGGACTATTTGCCCAGATCTCAGCTGACTGTTCCCCTTCCCGTTTCAGAGACTACTGTTACAAATCCGGAGTCGAGGGTCGGTCGGAACGATCGTTCGGGGTCCGAGTCTCGTGATATGAGGTCGGCAGGGTCCAGGGAGGATGCGGTCCGGGACACGGCTGGTGGACAGGTCGCGGCAACTGCACTCGGGGAGACGTCTGTCGGTGCTGGGAATACCGCTCCTGTCGGTGAGTCCATTTCCGTTAACACACATAAATCACACTTGTTGGCATCACCTGTCTTATCTACCAGCAGTGGGTCCTCCGGCTCGGGGGACAGGCCCAGAAAATTAATTAAGTTGTTAGAAACAGAATTGTTAGGAAAACGGAGTAAGCACACACCCCAATCAGGAGACACAGACCAACCAGCGGCTCGTAGCGAATTGGGGCAGGTAGAATCCCTGGAAATTACACACGGCATAAGGCCTAGCGTACGTGATAGAATTAGGAGGGGCAAGTACGTGGATATGTACGCGTTAACCGGGGAAGATAGGAAGGCGCTGGCGGCCGCCTGTGAGAGGTCGGGAATGGGGGAGGAGAAATACAGATCCTTCTCTAGATGGGTTAATGCCTTCTCCATTTTCGCTACAATATATGTAGAGACCCGTCCCAGCGAACAAGCGGAGGTATGGAGGTATATGCACCTTATTAGTGGGATGTACGTAAAGGACGGCCCGGTAATTTGGAGGGCATATGACGAGCTTTTCAGGAAACGGATGAGTGGGCGTGAGAGACTTCCTCTGGGATCGAAAGACATTGACACCTGGCTGGAGTTAATGAGGCCCAGCAGTCAGTCTGCAGAGGGTAGCTCTGTCAGGCGGTTTCAAGGGCCGGGGAGGACGCAGAATGTCCTCCCCCCAAAAGGAAGGTGTTATGACTTCAATGCAGGGGCCTGTCAAAGAGGCTCAGCCTGCAGATTTAGACACATTTGCACGTCATGTAACGGCCATCACCCTGCCAACGAATGCGCAAAGTCCCGTGGAAGTGGGGGACGGGGAAGAGGCTCTGGCTCAGCTCTGCCGAGTCAAGGGGCCGTCGCCAATTGATTTGGTTGAGCTGGATAAGTGGCTGGGGTGGTTTGATGATAAGGTGACTGGGTCCCTTCTCCATGACGGCTTTCATTTTGGCTTTAAACTCCCGGTCCAAGGTAGCGTTTCCTCGGCAGCTCCGGTTAATCTGAAATCGGCGCTCGCTTTCCCAGAAGTATTAGACGAAAAAATAGGGAAGGAGGTTGGTTTGGGTCGCATGATTGGCCCGTTCCGACTTCCTCCTATTCCCAATCTGATTTTGTCCCCAGTAGGGGTAGTTCCCAAAAAAGCGGTAGGAAAGTTTAGATTGATCCAGCACTTGTCTCATCCTGCCGGTAAATCCGTGAATGACGCAATTGACGTTAATCTCAGTTCTGTCAGTTATCAGTCATTCGAATCGGCCCTAGCGCTGGTCCAGGAATGCGGCAGGGGCTCCTTGTTGGCCAAAGTGGATATCGAATCGGCGTTCAGATTGCTGCCCCTTCACCCTGAGTCGTATCAATTCATGGGTTTCCGGCATCGTGGTGAATACTACATCGATCGCTGCCTGCCCATGGGTTGTTCGATCTCATGCGCACTGTTCGAGAAATTTAGCGGTTTCTTGCATTGGTGCATTCAGGCCGGGACAGGGTGTCGGTGGATCGCGCATTATCTTGACGACTTCCTGGTTATCGGGCCGCCTGGTACCACGGTTTGTCGAGATACGCTTTTTTCCACGGAGGCCTTGTTTAGGGTTTTAGGCGTTCCCATCGCAGCAGACAAGACGGAGGGCCCAATTACATGTCTCTCATTCCTCGGGATCGAGATTGACACGCTAGCAGGGATATGCAGGCTTCCAGCAGACAAGGTTACAAAGATGTATGAGGCTATCACAGAAGTGCTAGGGGCAAACGTTAGTACCCTGAGGTCGATACAGTCCCTGTTAGGGCGGTTCAACTTTGCCTGCCGTGTAATACCCATGGGGAGGGTTTTCTGTAGGAAGCTCCAAAGAGCCACAGCAGGTAGGAGTAGGCCACATGCAGTCATACAACTATCCAAGGTGGTTAGGGAGGATCTTCAGATATGGCTCATTTTTCTTAGGGGTTTTAATGGCAAGCGTATTTGGCCGTCACCTCCAGTAACAAACGGGGAAATTAACTTGTTCACAGACGCTGCTGGGGCATCCGGCTTTGGGGCTTATCTGGATGGACACTGGTGTGCAGATAGCTGGCCCGATGATTGGCACAGGGATGGGACCACTAGGAACTTGTTGGTTCTTGAATTATTCCCGATTGTGGTGGCAATTGAATTATGGGCACCCGTTTTGCGGGGTAGGCACATAGTTTTTTGGTGTGACAATTTGGGGGTGGTCCAGTCCATCAACAAGCAGAGTGCATCGGCCTACCAGGCAATATTGCTCTTGCGGCACCTAGTGTTGCGCTGTTTGCAGAATGACATTTCATTCAGGGCGAGGCATGTTCCGGGGGTGCAGAATAGCCTAGCAGATGCGTTGTCCCGATTCCACTGGGACAGGTTTCGCAGCCTTGCTCCTCACGCAGACCGTGTTGGTACCCCGTGTCCCCCTTGTGTTTGGCAGATCATCAAGCCGGCATAAGAGGCCTCGCGGAACAAGCGGTAGCTCCCTCCACCCTGAGATCCTATCAGGCGTCATGGAGACGGTGGTCGTTGTTCAGCAGGCAGAAAGACCAATCCGAGGCAGGTCAGAGAGATGCTATGCTAGCCTTTATGTGGGACAGATATTCCGAAGGTGATTCTAAGACCTCTATGGCATCTACCCTGGCTGGTATATCATTTATGGCCAAGCTGCAGGGTTACCCGGACGTTACCAAACAATTTTTAATTAATAAGGCCTTGAAGGGTTGGGGGAGAATCCGTCCTTCTCATAGCGATGCCCGTTTACCAATTACCCTTAACATCTTGGAGGATTTGATACGGAGAGTGGGTTTGGTTACCTCGGACGAATACGAGAAGCTTTTATTTAGTTTGGCTTTTTCCATGGCCTTTTTTGGGGCTTTTCGCATTTCGGAGCTGGTAGCTAGGTCCAGAGGGCATCAAGAGTCTGGGTTGAGAGCAGAACATGTCAGTCTGGGCGAAGGGACCTTTGCCTGCAAAATAGTTAGATCTAAGACTGATCAGAGCGGGAAGGGATCGTGGGTGCAGTTAGCTCCTCAACAGCTTCAGCATATCTGCCCGTTTAGGCTGGCGTCACAGTTTATGAGCAGGAGACCCCAGGCCAACTTGTTTCTGTGTCACAGTAATAGCATTCCTCTGACTAAATATCAATTTGCGGCCATTTTAAAGCGGACCTTACAGTCGCTTAATTTAAACAGCACCTTATACGGGACTCACTCATTTAGGATCGGGGCAGCTACATCTGCCGCTTTGGCTGGATCTTCTAACGAAGCTATAAAAGCTTTGGGCCGCTGGAAGTCCACGGCTTACCAGTCTTATGTGAGAATTGACAAAGTTATTGATTGAATGTTGTGTTGTTTAACAATTTATTGTGATTTGCAGTTTTTCTTTTCACACTTTCCTTCTCGTCTGAGCCTTCAAACCATCCCATCCCACTTCCCTTACCCATCCCATCTTCCCCTCCACTTGGTGGGCTACCCTGGGCTTTTCCGCTCGCCGCTTTAACGCGGGGGCGCGAAGGGATTTTCACCCGGGTTTCCCTGGGCGTAAGTCCTGATTAGTGGTGTGCAGCCGGGGTTTTTCCGGGTGTTGTTTACCTTCGCCTGGGTGGTCTGCTCCCTGTTTGTGTCTACCTTCCCTTACCCCCCTTCGTGTTACGTTTTTCTGTTAACAAGCACTTATCCTTCTTATACCTGTATACCACGCCTGTCTGTCTGCCCAATTCAATGATTTCATGCTAACATGGGTTCTCTGATTTCAGGTGATGGTGTTAGAACTAAGACGGTGTGGATCATCGGTCATTCGTTTGTTTTTTGGGCCGCTGGCCACCCCAGGTCAAAAGTATCTCGGATAATTGCGGCACGGTGATTAGATGGTGGGGTAAAAGAGGTTTAGGCTGGCAGGACCTTATTCCGTGGTTGACTAGGCTCATAAAACAACAAGGCCCACCGGACGTTCTGGTTGTACATGCGGGAGGTAACGATTTAGGTAAGGGTAAATCATTAGATCTCATCGTTAAAATCAGAGAGGACCTACGTCAAATACATGAGGCGTGGCCAGACATCACTATTGGTTGGTCAGCACTCATTCCCCGTTTAGTATGGAGGACAGCCATTCCTATAAAAAAGATGACGGCTATGGTTAGGAAGCTAAATAGTGCCATCCGAAAAATAGTACGGTCCATGGGAGGCATAGTCATAGACCACCCGGGGTTAGGGGTAGAGGCACCACATCTTTTTAGACGGGACGGCGTTCACCTTAATGAAGAGGGTATGGGTTTCTTTATAGACAGGATTTACGGGGGAGTGGAGGCGTGTTTCGGTTAGTTGGTGGCGGGCTGCGGCGTCTGTAGGGCGCAGCGGGGTAGGAAGGCACTGCGTTCAGCGGCTGATTAGTGGGCGCACTGGTAGTTGGTCGTAGGTCACTGCCCCCTTTGATGTAACAGTAACTCCTTTTGGTCCTTCGGTGAGGAGGGTCCCTGTCCGGCTCGGTGAGGGAGGGCAGCGTGAGTTGTAAGGGGCAGTCACTCTGACGCCAACTCAGCGCTATGTATGTAGGGATTTGTTCCCCCGTGTTTTTTGCGGACTTACGGCAGTTTGCGCCAGTCCATTAAGTAATCGTGTGTGATCAGCTCGTGAGCTGTCCCGCAGTGCTCTTTCTCCGCCACCATAGGTTAGTTAATATAAAATCCTTATAATAAAATTCCTGCCAAGGTTTAATAACTTATTCAGGTCTCCGTGTCTTTATTTGCATGCTATGGTATAAAGTTAAGGTTAATGTGAAGTTTGTGGTAACATACACAGTGAGCCCTTTATGACAAGTGAGGCTATTAGGACGAACGCACTTAAAGGGCGACAGGGTTTGTAACAAGCTGAATGATGACCTGGTGTGTTTTAACATGGGGTGGGGACCGACCAATGGGGGTCCATGTGGGAGGGACCTTGATAGAATATAGCAGGATGTACTTCCTGCTTTACTTCACTTGCAGCACGAGATCCCACCCACCCATCCCTCAAGTTAGTCCGGGGTTTTTGTCAATGGTGGGGTAGGAAGGCACTGCGTTCAGCGGCTGATTAGTGGGCGCACTGGTAGTTGGTCGTAGGTCACTGCCCCCTTTGATGTAACAGTAACTCCTTTTGGTCCTTCGGTGAGGAGGGTCCCTGTCCGGCTCGGTGAGGGAGGGCAGCGTGAGTTGTAAGGGGCAGTCACTCTGACGCCAACTCAGCGCTATGTATGTAGGGATTTGTTCCCCCGTGTTTTTTGCGGACTTACGGCGGTTTGCGCCAGTCCATTAAGTAATCGTGTGTGATCAGCTCGTGAGCTGTCCCGCAGTGCTCTTTCTCCGCCACCATAGGTTAGTTAATATAAAATCCTTATAATAAAATTCCTGCCAAGGTTTAATAACTTATTCAGGTCTCCGTGTCTTTATTTGCATGCTATGGTATAAAGTTAAGGTTAATGTGAAGTTTGTGGTAACATACACAGTGAGCCCTTTAAGATTTAAAGATTTTCTGGGATAAATGAAATACATTCCCAGCAGCCATCTCCCTTTGCCTCTATCTTATTGCATATTTTGTCCTAATGTGCTTTCATATTTACATGTCACCATGTTTCCATTGGCTAGTACCTTAAAGTCAGATGTCTGTCAAGCAAACTGACCAGTGACAGAATTGCTTTGTGAGGTTTACATCTTTATGACATCAAATGCTTCACATGAAAAATGCAGTTCATTGTCAAAAATCAGCTATATTAGGAGAGTGAGAATTGTGTTTTAGCATCAATTACACACTAAATATGCTGTCATTGTGTATGTTTAATGGATGTCTTTCAGTTTTAAAGATAGACAGACGGATAGATAGATAGAAAGATAGAAAGATAGATAGATAGATAGATAGATAGATAGACAGACAGACAGACAGACAGACTGATTTCAACTGGAAGCAGTGCTTACATATTGCTTAATTTTTGGTGGTTATTAAATAGTATGGGTAGGCAAGAAAAGTGCATATATCTTTTATTAGCATAAACTTACCCAAATGCGCTCTTGCATATTTAAGGCATTCAAAGTAATAATATTTCACAGCATTAATACAGTTATGTACTAGACTGGACAATGGTAAGCAGAGCCAGTACTTATATCAACAATGGCCTTATCTGTGTGAAGTTTGTATGTTCTCCCTGTGTTTGCGTGGGTTTCCTCCGGGTGCTGTGGTTTCCTCCCACACTCCAAAAAACATACTGTTAGGTTAATTGGCTGCTATCAAAATTGACCCTAGTCTCTCCCTCTCTGTCTGTGTGTGAGTGTGTGTCTATATTAGGGAATTTAGACTGTAAGCTCCAATAGGGTAGGGACTGATGTGAATGGGTTCTCTGTACAGCGCTGCGCTATTAGTGACACTATATAAATAAATGATAATGAGGATGATGATGATATGTGTTTACTATGCCTATACACATAGCCAGCTTTCACACTTGATTGGCAGATTAATGCATCATTATTGCTAAGTTTGATAACAGTTGTCTAATACAATGACACTGGTAGAGAAAACCACTATAGACATTCACATAAGCAGCTCTCATCATCATCATTTATGGCATAAGACTTCTTTAATTATACTAAGTTTTTGAGCAGGTCTGCATTATACTTAATTATATAAGGGAGATGTACTTTTAGTAAAAAGTAGCTCTCCAATTTCAAAAGTACATCAACGTAGTATTAATACTTAGATTTAAAGATTTTCTGGGATAAATGAAATACATTCCCAGCAGCCATCTCCCTTTGCCTCTATCTTATTGCATATTTTGTCCTAATGTGCTTTCATATTTACATGTCACCATGTTTCCATTGGCTA
>NW_027448005.1:0-18089 GCF_038048845.1 Mixophyes fleayi | reverse complement strand
TCTGTTTGCAAAACATTAGCAAGCTGAGCTCTCGGTCACTGAAGCTCCTGCCAAAACACACCACAACCACCCTTCTTGTAAAGTGACTACAAATTAGCCATGCTAGCCACAATTCATGGGTAAGGGCAGTCCAGCATTTTTATGTGACTCTAACCACACAGAGATATTTGCTTAAGTAACGCAGAAACCACACTTGAGTGGAATCCCTTGAACTCAATAGGCGTGGTGTCCCTCATTTACCTGGGTATTTCCATTGTTTTGTGTATTATGCTGAGATTAAAAATTAAATGGTATAACATTTGTTACTCTGGCCACATGTAAATGCTATATACAGAATTAGACTAGAATTTACACAATTTATATTTTGTACAAGTTTCCACATCAAGTAAAGTGTAAGCACATGAAAATTGAAATTGATTGAGGAATGTTCTGCTAGTTTTTTGTTTTTTCTTTCAGCGAGTAGAAAAAACTGTGGAGTACATGTATGCTGAAGTGAATTCTTTACTGGACAGCATTTCAGGGGCCTCCTGGGCTCTGCTGCCTGCTTCCAGTGGACCTCTTTTGGATATTTTTGAGGAAGGTAAGTACACGTTACTCACTAATGTACCTCTCACAAAAAACATTTAATCACAAAAGCGATTAAGTTTTGGTACATCAAGCAGAAAGGGAATGGGGTAGGGTAGTGTGTTTTTTTTTTTTTTTTTAAACAGCACTCAAGCTCTGTTCATAACTAAGGGCGCTTGGAATATCGACAGTGGAAATGAGCAGGCTAAATGTCGACATTTCCATTGTGGGGACAGGTTAACAATGTCAATCGTGTGATTGGCAACATTCACAATGTCGCCAATCACAATATTGACATTGTCAACCTATGTGCACAGTAGAAGCGTCAGCAGGCTAAGTGACGACTTTTCCACTGTCGCAATTAGGTACCCAACCCGTTCATCAAGCCGGGTACTGCTGTGTGGGTGTCAGGAATTAAAAAAAACTAAAACAAAAGAGCAAGACGGGTAAAACAGTCCACATATTTCTCTTTCAAGTCACCCCTTAGTGTGAGCCATTCTTACTGAAATTCATTAACATTAAATGTATCAGATACACAACATTTCAGCAACACACTCAATCAACTTTCTCACTTCGAAAAGTCCTTTTTTTTTTTTTTTTTTTTCTAGACCTTACATCCCAGACTTGGTTTCAAATTTTCCCTGGTCTCTTATTCTGCAGAGTTGCCAAAGTGGTTTGATATAACTTACGGGACACAGACAGTGGTCCTCTGGATGATGATATTGAGGCGGAGGCACTTAAGGACCTATTAGTCTCCTATTTGAAACACAAATCTAAATATCCAACCAGAAATTGTAATTGAAATGTGCGAGTTAGAACCAGATCATGCCATCCCTACATTGTTTTACTACCTATTTGGGAACAGATTCAAAATGAGCCTAAAATGTGACTTCAGTGCAAAACTTTTCCAGGCCTGTAACAAATTTATCTCAAAGTAGTTAAATTTCAAACCCATAGATCTATTGCCAGAAGGTGGTGGGACTTCATATTGCAAAATCTGTGTGAATGACTTCTCATTTAATAGTAATATTCCTTGTCTATTATGTTTACTGAGAATGGATTGTGCCCTTAGGACCAGTACTTAATTTCCATTGCCCTCTTGGCTGTACTAGTTTTGAATGCTTGCTATGTGCCAGTTTCACTATTGATTACGTGAGGCAGCACCTTGTGAATACCTCCTCAAAATAACCTTCTCATTGCTCCTTTTGTATCGTATTTGCTTGGCATTTCACATGTAACAGGATGCATACCAGTCCCTTACAAGTGAGCATTTTCCCCAGTAATGCTTATCTGGTGTGTGTGTGCCCTGAAATATTATAGAACTACACTTTTATTTTTGAAGGATAAATCCTAGAGTGGAATTTACAAAACCAATGCTAGGATTGTACATGCGTCTTAATGAATGTTTATTAATTAACTGAACTACCAATCTGAAATTCAGTTTTGAACTTTACTAGGCGGGCATAGTCTAAACCAGTGGTTCCCAAACTTTTGCAGTTCGCGGCACCCTTAGAGTCTCCAAATTTCTTCAAGGCACCCTTCCAAAATAATTACTGAGCAGTCCTGTTTTAGAAGTAGTTGGGTCAAAAAATTGTAATAAGTATGTAGGTCACGACAGAAATACTTATTTAGTTGTATGCAAAAATGCCCCTCTGCATCCAAGCACACTGCCCTGTCACGCTGGGCCCCTCCTCTGCCCTCTCTCACGCTGGGCCCCTCCTCTGCCCGCTGTCCCTTCCTCTGCCACGATCCCTCTCACTCTGCCCCGCACCAGGCATAGAAAAAAGGAAAAAAAACAGAAACTTACCAATCCGCGCGGCGCCGGGACCCAGCCACCTCCTCTCTCCCGCAGCTGGGTCCCGGCGCCGCGCTGATTGGTAAGTTTGTTTTCTTTCTTTTTTCTATGGCTGGCCCGCGGCACCCCAGTGACAGCGCCGCGGCGCAGTTTGGGAACCGCCGATCTAAACATTATATTTTGTTACAGCAGAATATTAATATTCCCTCCAAAACATGATATTCTTTGTAAGGGTTTGTTTCAATGGAATTTATAATAGTTCTTTGAATGCGACAATAAAGTAAGCCTTAGAAAAGAGGATTTATATACTTACGTTAAATCCGTTTCTCTGATTCCGTCTGGGGGACACTGCTTACCATGGGTTGTGGAGGGTAGCACGGGAGTTGGCACCTAGCTAGTTGACTTTAGCACTGCTGACAGACTCCTCCCCTCTACAATCCCCCCGCCTCTTCCTCCTCAGTTTATTTATAAAGCCCCAAGGAGATAGGTCAATCAACCAAGAGCATACAGAGGAAAGGCATAAGGGAGGGATCGCAGTGTCCCCCAGACGGAATCAGAGAAACGGATTTAACGTAAGTATACAAGTCCTCTTTTCATCCAGTCTGGGGGACACTGCTTACCATGGGGACATTCTAAAGCAGCCCTCTAAGGGTGGGACCGCTTTGAAAGCCCCGCTCCTAGAGCACTACGAGCGAAATTTGCATCCGCAAATGCAAATATATTAAATTGATAGAATTTGGTAAATGTGTGGACAGAAGACCAGGTGGCTGCCCTGCAAAGCTTGTCAGCGGAAGCCCCATTTCTTGCTGCCCATGACGCCCCTACCGATCTGGTGGAATGGGCCGCAAGTCTCTCTGGCACAGGAAGGTTAGCTGTTATGTAAGCCTGCTTAATAGTTGCCACAATCCATCTTGCAATGGACTGTTTAGATGCTGGCCAGCCCCTTTTGTTAGAATCATATAGGACAAACAGGGAATCAATAAGTTCGTCTAACTTGAGATGTTCTTTTGACATAAATACGGAGAGCCCTAACCACATCTAATTTTTCCCTAGATTGCAGATCAGACTGAGAAGTAGATGAAAAAACTGGAACTACAATTTCCTGGTTCAAATGGAAAGAGGACACTACTTTTGGAACAAAAGATGGGAGTGTTCTCAAAACCGCTCTGTCCTCGTGAAAAACTAGATATAGTTCCCGGCAAGACAGAGCTCCCAATTCCGACACCCTACGTGCAGATGCAATTGCCTAAAGAAAGACGACCTTCCAGGTCAACCACCTAAAATCTGCCACAAGTAATGGTTCAAAAGGAGGCCCTTTAAGCATATCCAGTACCAGGTTAAGATCCCATGGTGCTGTAGGCTGAACATAGGGAGGCTGAATATGCAAGACTCCCTGAAGGAAAGTCCTAATATCTGGCAAATTCGCTAATTTCAGGTGAAAAAAGACTGCAAGTGCCGATACCTGAACCTTTAAGGAACCTAAACGAAGCCCTGCTTTCAGCCCATCCTGAAGGAAAGCCAATAAGCGAGGGAGACGAAAGGAAGACGTGTGACCAGGGCCGTATTAACCATAGGGCTAACTGGGCTACAGCCCAGGGGCCTCTGGCATCCAGGGGGCCCTTGAAAGTGCTCAGCAGAATTGATGGGTCGGGGGCGCCCCCGGCGCGATCAGTGCTGCTGAGCACTTTCACTGCGGTCCTTCCCCGGTGAGCTGTTGTCTCCTTACTGAGATCTTGTGAGTCTCACTCTCACGAGATCTCCTCAGTAAAGAGCGTACAGAGCGCCGGAGAAGGAGGTAAGTGGGGTGGCTCGGCTCACCAGGGGGGGTGGCGGGGGGCCCTCACAGGGGAATGGAGGCCCCCTCAGACCAGGGGCCTCCATTCCCTTAATCCGGCACTGCGTGTGACATGTCCTATTTTCGCACCATCTGATATGGGCTCGCCAACTCCGGTGATAGATGCGAGCTGAAACTGGCTTTCTAGCTCGCATCATAGTGTTCACTACACTGGAGGAAAAACCCCTAGCCGTCCAGAGGCCTGGCTTCTACCCCCACCACGAAAGAGACATACCAGACCAAGACACAAAAAACAGCCATCGTTAAACTGAGCCAAGGTAAATTCTGGTGACGGAAGGGACCTTGAAGAAGAAGATTGTCTCATGACGGAAGACGAAATCCTTGTCCTTCCGCCATAGATATTATGTCCGCGTACCAGACTCGGCGCGGCCATGAGGGAGCTATTAGAATAACTGGCAGACCGCCTTGCCTTACTCGTCTGAGCACGCGAGGAAGCATGGGAATCGGAGAAAACAGGTATCCCAACCTGAACTCCCATGACATTGTCATTATGTCCACTACCACCGCTAAGGGGTCTCTTGCCCTTGCGCAAAACCTGTGAACCTTTCTGTTCTGTCTGGAGGCCATGAGATCTATATCCAGAATACTTCCGGATGGAGTGACCACTCCCCCGTCATCATTTGATTTCGACTTAGGTAGTCGGCCTCCCGATTCTTTATCCCTGGAATGAATACTGCCGATATTGCTGGAACATATTATTCTCCCGAAAACAAAATATGAGCTGCAATTTTCATTGCAGCTGCACTCCTGGTTCCTCCCGGTCTGTTGATATATGCCACAGCCGTGGCATTGTCGGATTAAACTCTGACAGGGTGGCCCTGGAGGAGGGACTGGGCCCCCCGGAGGGCTAAAAGAATTGCCTTCAACTCCAACACGTTTATTGATAAGGCTGATTCCTGAACCGACCAAAGTCCCTGGAGCCGGAGGTGCAGGATTACCACCCAATCTCTCAGGCTGGCATCTGTCGTGGCTATGATCCATGACCATGGAGCGAAGGACCTGCCCACCGACAGGTGATCCTGATTCAGACACCACTGGAGTGATTCTCTCGCCCCCGGAGACAGCAAAATCTTCTGGAGATCCAAGTGTATGTGGGATCCTGACCATTTCCGTAACGGATCCCACTGGAAGCATCGAGAATGAGCCCGGCCGAAGGGGATCGTCTCGAAGGAGGCCACCATCTTCCCAAGCAGCCGCATGCACAAATGAATTGAGGGATTGGGAGAGGACAAGACCTGAGATGTTATAGTCCGGATTGAACGGATTTTCTCCGTAGGCAGGAACACCTTCTGCCGACTGGTATCCATGGTAAGCCCCAGGAAGACCATGCGTTGACACGGAACCATCTGGGATTTCTTTAAGTTTATCAGCCATCCATGGCTCTCGAGAACTGCCAAGGTGAGGGATAAGTGCTGACATAAGTAAATCTCTGAGGAGGATTTGATGAGATCGTCCAAATAAGGCACGACCTGAACTCCCTTTAAGTGAAGACACGCCGCCATGACTGACATGATCTTCATGAAGACCCTCAGAGCTGTGGAGAGGCCGAAGGGAAGGGCCCGAAACGGATAGTGGGAGGACCCCACTGTGAATCTTAGGAGAGACTGATGGTCCCTCCAAATGGGAACGTGGAGGTATGCATCCTTCATGTCTATGGAGGCCATAAACTGATCCTTCACTAAGCCTTTATTACCGACCTCAGGGATTCAATCCGAAATCTGTCCACTCATAAGTGCACATTAAGGCTCTTTAGGCTTAAAATGGGCTGAAAGGACCTGTCCGGCTTCTTGACCAAAAACCGATTTGAATGAAACCCGTCCCTTCTGGTTGTCTGGGACCCTGCAGATGACTCTCTGCAAAAGAAGAGAGGCGACACAAGCCTGTATTGCCTGTCTTCTTGCTGGATCTCGGGGTAGAGGGGTTACAAAGAAACGATGTGGTACAGGGCCCAGCAGGTCTATCATGTAGCCCCTTGATATAATGCTCTAAATCCAAGGGTCTTGAGAAGACGCTGCCCATAGTTCCCAAAACAGAGACAGACGTCCCCCCACTGGCGCTACCTCCGGCAGAGTAGAGTGGTCGTCTGGACGGAGGCTTCTCTTGAGTCTTGGAGGTCTGGCGCCTAGCTGCAAACGAGGCTCTGCCCCTGACAGAGAAGCCTCGAGCATTTGGTTGTCTACCTCTAAAGGACTGTCCTCTAGGCAAGGAGGTCCCCCTAAAGGGCTGACACGAGAAGTCCGGCCCCTACTAGAAAATACCGGCAAAGAAGTGCTTTTGCCCCCTGTTGCCTGGGAAATCATAGTATCCAGTTCCGGGCCGAACAAACCTGCTGCTGAAAAAGGAATGGCTTCAACAGACTTTTGATTCAGCATCCCCTTCCCATAATTTCAGCAATAACGTTCTTCTTGCTGAAATAGATGCAGCCTGAATAGAGGAGGACACAGACGCTGTGTTCTGGGCCGCCTCATAAAAGGTACCCTGATGCTTCTTTCAAATGCAAAGCCAGGGTAAGTAAATCAGAGTCCTGTAAGGCCTCTGCCAGTTGGTCTGCTCAGTGAGAGCCTCTGGCTCTCATTTGACAGGGTAGTGCCTGCGCTGCTCTGCTGTGAGTGTGTTCTCTATAGTAGAACACACTCCCAGGTCTGCCACCTATAAAAAGTTAAAATGAATAAAATAAAATTAAAGTAGAAAAAAATAAAAAATACATGCAGTAGCTAAACACTGCCCAACTCCATGGGCACCTAAAAAAAACTGGAGGAGGAAGAGACGGGGGGATTGTAGAGGGGAGGGGTCTGTCAGCAGTGCTAAAGTTAACTAGCTAGGTGCCAACTGCCGTGCTCCCCTCCACAACCCATGGTAAGCAGTGTCCCCCAGACTGGATGAAAGAGAAATATGTTTTTAAATTTGCTAAAAATCACTGACAACCATTATATAACTACATTTTAAACATGTCTGTGACAATGTGTAATTTACAAACCAATTTAAATAAGTAATGTAATACCATGATTATAAGATTAAGAATTATTATTATGTATGAAGATGCATTTGTGAGTTTCACGCATTAAAGCTAAAACTTGTAAGTCAGTGATTACAGGACTTTCTACTAACAGAGTACTATCTAGCTCTTGTGGTACTGGAAGAGAGCAGACCGCTCAGCCTGTTCTTGTTCAATTTGGTCATATAGGCCTGGGCAAATTGGACGAGATCAAGCGTTCGCTCAAGCAAAGCAACTGGATCCCTTCCAGTGTCACAGGAGCAGGTTAGTGCGGTTTGCATAGAAAGGCCAATATATCCCATAATGATCGGAATATCATCAGACATGGGGGTAATTTTGGGACACTGTATATACTTAGTATATTGTGTCAATTGCCAGATATTGCTCTGTCCGTAGTCAGCGTTTATCCTAAATCTTGCAAATCAAAGGCTCAGCACTAGGCAGGAACTTCCAATTACTGTAAAGAAATAACTTATGAATTCAAAGAGGTTAGTAGAGTTTCTAATATACTTGTTTTGCTAAAAGCAGTACAATCAAGTAACAACAATTTGGTAATTTAAGAGTTACATGTATTTTAAAATGCAAAACTAGAGCAACCCATTTCATGTCCATTTTTCTCTTGCAGACTCTAGATGAAGACTTTCACCATTCTCCTGTTTAGGACATTACCTTCTTTGTCAACACACAATATTTTTCTTCAATGTGCACTTTGTGATATATAAAAGTATATTTTATTACATCAAGAACTTATGTTTTGGTGCTTTATAAGACATTGTGCGATATAAAATGTTCGCTAATAAAACATTGGTATTAAAAAAAAAAAAAAATTAATTACTTTACAATGAAAATTTTCAGTTTCAAAATTAAAAAATAACATAAAACATCCCTAAAACTATTAATAACCTTGAAATAAAACTATGGTATCAAAATATGATTAAAATCAACGTTGTGATGTAATCTGTCACAAGCTATAAACACATGATGCTTGTGTTTCATTATAACACAAGTGCACCCAGATCCAGAGAGGATTTCTCATCTATAAGGACCGAGGATTGGTAGTCATAGATTTGCATTGGATATGTATGTAGACAATGTAATTCCCATTAAAACATATCTAGTGTTTTTCTGTGCTACCAAGATGCATATTGAAAACAGTTATCCTGCTTAAACAATGCAAGTCCAGAAAAAGCACTTGTGACAACATGCTTGCCTAGAAACAAATGTATGTCCACCTTAAAGTATACAAAATTACCACATACGAGTTCAGCTCATTGTTGCTGGAGCAAACAGAAATATCTGGATAAAAAACAGTCACACAAAAAAGCATTTTTGTCTAAAGCACACTTAAGTCTGTTTATTACCTTAAAATAGTTCAATCTTTTTATAGACTTAGGGAACAACATGATTAAGAGAAGCACTGTCCTCTATTAAGGCAATATACACCCCCATAAATACATGTCAAGGTGAGGCATTTTTCAGTGTGATAATATTCTTCTTTCCCCATTTCCCATCATTTTCCAATTGTAGTGGATTGAAGGACCACAAAACTTAAAACTAAAAGTTACTGAAACACATCTAACATTGAGAAATATATATAAAAGTTCCTGTATATTGACAAAACTCAAGGCACGGTAATAAACATTATATTCAGATTTGCTATGTTGAAAAAAATGCCAAGTATTACTGTTGTCAGCTTCTGAAATATAGAGAGGACCACTATATCCATCAATACAGTAAAGCTCATTAAATAGAGGCTTCTACAGTATTATCTCAAACAGCACTGGTAATGGAACATCTTGTAAGACCATTGCCTGGTGACACTAGGAAGGTGTAAAAATGGATAGAATAAAAATAGCAATTCATTTAAATGGAGGAGAAGTAAATAAGTGCAAACACACTCAGAGGGGGAACAAAATGGTGACGAAAGGAAGGAGGGCAAATGAGTCTCTGAGGTCAAAGTTCACACAAAAAACAGCATAGAATTAAACCAGCTGTAAAATTGTAAGTATAACCATCTAACTATAACTTACTTAATCCTTACATCTATATGTATTTCTCAGCGTCCACTCCCATTTTATTTTTTTATCGTTTTTAATTGGATTTGGTTTCAAATTTGGTCAGACTCAATGCAGAGGATTTAGTCAAATCCTAAAAACAGGAGATTCGATACAATACGAAAATTTGTATTTGGTCTGTAAATGGGAAGTGTCCTCAAAATAACTACCACTACAGATTCTTTACAGCAAGATGTATTTGTAAATATGTATTTAGCAGAATTTATCGTTTATAAATTCATAGTCTATATTTCTAAAGGTTTGTTACATTTATTTACAAGTGCAAAGCACATATTTGTTATTTCTTTTATCAAAGTTTACTTTTATTTAAGTTTACCATAAATGAACCATTAGGCCTGGCCACAGATAGGATAGCTTAGTAACATCACTATAGTCCTACTCATTAGCAGTTGGAAAACAGCCTTGAGTTGTGTGATGGAATTATTTTATGTAAGCCTTATCACTAAATTTGGCATATACCAATCTGTCAGAACATTGCAGGGGTATTTAATCATTTTAAGCATTGCATGTTGAAATGGGACAAAAAGCCTCAGAATTTATATAGTAAACGTATTTAATTGTACATCAAATATCTGAACATCCATGGAGACTATAAAAATTTAAACAAATATATGGCATCCCTTCATGAATATTTATTTCATGTCTTACAAAGTATCACTCATGTGCCCCATCAGAGCTATGATATCTCTGCGAAGTCATTAAGTTCACAAACAGCAGGGTCTGCAATTAATTTCTGTGTACAGATAAGGTAAAAATAAATTATAGTCACTATTTTTAGAACAAAATCAATTATGTAAAATAGTAGCTTCACAAAGTTAAACATGAATTCTAAATATATATGGTCTCTTACACAGATGTGTCACATTAAACCTACTTCTGCCACTGAGAAATAAAAGGAGTAAAGCAGATTTAGCTCTTAATGCATCACAAAGCATATGACTTATATAGTTGCTTTACAAAGCCCTGTGTTTGGATTTATAGTTCAATTAAATTCTTTAAAAGCAAAGTGTTTGCCATCGTGTGCTGTTCTCTTGATTTCACTAACCGATGTCCATTTTCCATACATTGTCTATTTCTGAATTTACTTAAAAGTATCAATAAAAGTGGCATATGCCTCTGCTTTCTCAGTATGCTAGGCATCTTCAGCTTTAATAAATGTGTTATTTAGCTTTAGTTATGGCCAGTTGTTTCTTTAAAAAAGAGTCTGCGTGTTATTAAAGAGGCAATTTCCAGACACATTCCCTAACTGTGTTTGAATGAACTAGAACTGTGTGCGCTTTTCTTAAAGGACATTACTATTTGTTTATTATTGTGCTAAAGAAAAAACATTTCTAGTAAACACAGTTTATCTACTCCTTGGGTAAAAAAAAATGTTAAGAATATCACATAGAACAGCAGAAGCATCTAAGTTCCAAACACATCAGCATGCAGAAGAATTAAGTCGGATTAATGCAAAGAAAGAAACATAACTGGATAAGAAGAGATGTTACAGGTTTATATAAGCACCAAGCACATGAAAATATATGGGTGTTCACTGCTGCCAGACTGACTGACTGCTCCAAGACACATTGTAGAGGACTAAGGCACAATTTAGGAGTTGGGTGCCCAATGATTGATTTCAGGGCATTGAGCACCCAGCTCATGCTTAGGCTAATGTTAAAAAAAGGAGAGGCGGAAACACGGATCAGAAATCTTTCAGGAACAAGAGGAAACATAAAAGGACACGTGCTCAGTCATTGCCACCACAAAGCTTCAGGAGGGTCTTCCTGTAATCTCCAGATGTGTCTCCCTATAAGAAAGGAGCAAGCGTTAAAGACTGGCTATAGACCCTTTATTATGGTCATCATAAAAAATGTAGGAAAATAATATTTTCCTTTTTATGCATTTCCAATCCCACATATACAGCAGTTCTAGATAAAGGCCTAAAATGGTGGGTAAGTACTAGAGATGACAAAGAATAGATAAATAATAAAACATTAAAACAAAACCTTGGACAAATGTGATTGTGGAATAATCTGGACAATAGGTCTTAGTACAGGTAAATGTCTGCTATTGCACAGCACCCTGGGACATATTTAACTCAATAATAATGGTAGTAATGTAGTAAGAATAATATACACACCTTAATATCCACACAGGGTTCTTGCAATTACAGTTTGTGTATTTTTTTCGTCTCAATTATCACAAAGGTCATTTGGTGTGATGGGTTTGTGCCCATACAGATGTCTGGACTGCAATACTTACCGTGATATCTGTGTACAGCGACTTGCCGTACAGTCTTTTATATTCCTGCCGGATGTCCAGTAGATCCACCTCACTTCGAGACACCATGATACGGATCAGGGTCTTGTCTTTTGTCCCAGCACCCTGCACGCAAGCAGGGATAAGTTAGATGCTACCCCATGCACAATGTATACTTCTAACCATACAGTAAATCCAATAGTAGCTCATAACACAGAGGTTATGGACAGTTTTTTTTATTTTGGCAAGACCAGGAATAATTAAAGGGAGTCCACATAAATAAAGATTTACATAACAGGATCAACACTAAACTAAGTGGGACAACATCTTTACTAATGAAAGTAGGTTTAATTATTTGATAGAAAACCGAACACCTTAAACAGCACTGCACCCAAGGTGGGTTTCAGTTATAAAAAAAAAAAGAGGATTTATGTACTTACGTTAAATCCGTTTCTCTGATTCCGTCTGGGGGACACTGCTTACCATGGGGTTGTGGAGGGAGCTTGGGAAGTTGGCACCTAACTAGTTAACTTTTAGTGCTGCCGACAGACCCCTCCCCTCTTCCTGTCAGTTAATTAAAAAGCCCAAGGAGAAAAAAGGGCAGTCAAACAAGAGCACACAGAAGAAAAGCAGAAGGGAGGGAACGCAGTGTCCCCCAGACGGAATCAGAGAAACGGATTTAACGTAAGTACATAAATCCTCCTCTCTCTTTCATCCAGTCTGGGGGACACTGCTTACCATGGGGACGTTCTAAAGCAGCCCCCTAAGGGTGGGACTACTCTGAAAATCCCGCTCGCAAAGCATTCTGAGCGAAATTTGCATCCGCGGATGCAAATACATTAAACTGGTAAAATTTTGTAAAGGTGTAGACAGAGGACCAGGTCTCTCTGGCACCGGACGGTTAGCCTTATGTAAGCTTGCCTAATAGTAGCCGTAATCCATCTTGCAATGGACTGTTTTGAGGCTGGCCAGCCTCTCTTATTAGCATCATAAAGAACAAACAGAGAATCAGTAGGTCTAATCTGAGAAGTTCTTTTGACATAAATGCGGAGAGCCCTAACCACATCTAACTTTTCCATAGACTGTTGATCCGAATGGGAAGTAGATGAGAAGACCGGAACTACAATTTCTTGGTTCAGATGGAAAACCGAAACTACTTTAGGAACGAAAGAAGGGAGGGTTCTTAACACCGCTCTGTCCTTGTGGAAAACCAGATATGGTTCCCGACAAGACAGAGCTCCTAATTCTGAAAGCCTACGTGCAGATGCAATAGCCAAAAGAAAGAGGACCTTCCAGGTCAACCATTTCAAATCTGCCACAAGTAAAGGCTCAAAGGGAGGCCCTTTAAGCATATCCAGCACCAGATTGAGATCCCATGGTGCTGTAGGCGGAACATAGGGAGGCTGAATATGCAAGACTCCCTGAAGGAAAGTCCTAATATCTGGCAAATCCGCTAATTTCAGGTGAAAAAAGACTGAAAGTGCCGATACCTAAACGAAGCCCTGCTTCCAGGCCATCTGAAGAAAAGCCAATAAACGAGGGAGGCTAAAAGAGGACGTGTGACATGTCCTATTTTCACACCATCTGATATAGGTTTTCCAAATCCGGTGATAGATGCGAGCTGAGACTGGCTTTCTGGCTCGCATCATAGTGTTCACCACACTGGGGGAAACAACCTCTAGCCCTCCAGAGGCTGGCTTCAGCAGCCATGCCGTTAACTGATCTGAGGTAATTCTGGTAACGGAAGGGACCCTGCAGAAGGAGGTCGACTCGAGATGGAAGACGAAACCCCGGTCCTTCTGCCATAGAGTATGTCCGCGTACCAGACTCGGCGCGGCCATGAGGGAGCTATCAGAATTACTGGCAGACCTCCTTGTTTTACTCGTCTGAGCACACGAGAAAGCATGGGAATCGGAGGGAACAGGTATCCCAACCTGAAGTCCCATGACATCGTCATTACATCCACTGCCACCGCTAAGGGGTCCCTTGCCCTTGCGCGAAATGTGTGAACCTTTCTGTTGTGTCTGGAGGCCATGAGATCTATATCCGGAAGACCCCACCTCTGAATCAGAGACTGGAACACTTCTGGATGGAGTGACCACTCTCCTGGCATCATCTGATTTCAACTTAAGTGGTCGGCCTCCCAATTTCTTATTCCTGGAAAGAATACTGCCGATATTGCTGGAACATATAGTTCTGCCCAAATCAAGATTTGAGTTGCAATTTTCATTGCAGCTACACTTCTGGTTCCTCCCTGTCTGTTGACATATGCCACAGCCATGGCATTGTCGGACTGACGGGATGGTCCTGGAGGAGGGACTGGGCCCCCCGAAGGGCTAAAAGAATAGCTTTCAATTCCAGCATGTTTATTGAAGGGTTGACTCCTGAACCGACTAGAAGCCCTGGAGCCGGAGATGTAGGATCACCGCCCCCAACCTTTCAGGCTGGCGTCTGTCGTAGCTATGATCCATGACCATGGAGCGAAGGACCTGCCCACCGTCATGTTTTTCCGAATCAGCCACCACTGGAGTGATTGTCTCGTCCTCGGGGATAGAGAGATCCTCTGGAGATCTAAGCGAAGGTGGGATCCTGACCATTTTGTCAACAGATCCCACTGGAAACAACGAGAATGGGCTCAACCAAAGGGGATGGTCTCGAAGGAGGCCACCATCTTTCCCAGCAGCCGCATGCACAAGTGCATTGAGGGGCTGGGGGAAGACAAGACCTGAGTTGCTATGCTCTGAATTGAAGCAACCTTCTCGACGGGCAGGAAAACCTTTTGCTGGCTGGTGTCCATGATGAGGCCTAGGAAAACCATGTGTTGACACGGAACCATCTGGGATTTCTCGAGGACCACCAAGGTGAGGGACAAGTGATGACATAAGCAATCTACTGAGGAGGATTTTATGAGCAGATCGTCCAAATAAGGCACGACCTGAACTCCCTGAAGATGAAGACATGCTGCCATAACTGACATGACCTTCGTGAAAACCCTCGGCGCTGTTGAGAGGC
The DNA here is from genome assembly GCF_038048845.1 of Mixophyes fleayi. Lineage (NCBI taxonomy): Eukaryota > Metazoa > Chordata > Amphibia > Anura > Limnodynastidae > Mixophyes > Mixophyes fleayi. The sequence goes on along the minus strand of NW_027448005.1, from coordinate 3,552 downwards.
CGAAGGGGAGGGCCCGAAACTGATAGTGGAAGGATCCCACCGAGAATCTTAGAAGAGACTGATGGTGAATCCATATGGGAATATGGAGGTATGCGTCCTTTATGTCTATGGACGCCATAAACTGATCCTTCTCTAAGCCATTTATCACCGACCTCAGGGATTCCATACGAAATTTGTCCACCTTTAAGTGCACATTGAGGCCCTTTAAATTTAGGATGGGGCGAAAGGAGCCATCCGGCTTCTTGACCAGAAACAGGTTTGAATAAAACTCCTGCCCTTTCTGGTAATCTGGAACCCTGCAGATAACTTTTTGAAAAAGAAAAGAGGCGACCTAATCCTGTATAGCCTGCCTTCTTGATGGATCTCGGGGTAGCGGAGTTTGGAAGAAACGATATGGAGCGGGGCCCAACAGGTCTATCCTGTACCCCTCTGATATAATACCCCGAATCCAAGAATCTTGGGAGGACGCTGCCCACTGTTCCTGAAACAAAGACAGACGTCCCCCCACTGGCGCCCCCTGCAGAAAAGTGGTCGTCATGACGCAGGCTTCTCCTGGGACATGGAGGCCTGGCGCCTAGCTGCAAACGAGGATCTCCCCCTGGCAGAGGAGCCTCGAGAATTGGGCTGTCTGCCTCTAAAGGACTGTCCTTTAGGAAAGGAGGTCCCCCGAAAAGGCTGACGAAAAAGAGCTGACCCGAGGGTTCCGGCTCCTGCTAGGGAATACTGGCAAGGAAGTGCTTTTGCCCCCTGGTTGCCTGAGAGATCAGGGTATCCAATTCCGGCCCGAACAAACCTGCCGCTGAAAAAGGAATGGTTTCCACGCTTTTTTTTTTTTTTTATTCCGCATCTCCTTCCCATGATTTCAGCCATAACTTCTTCTTGCCGAGATAGATGCAGCCTGAATAGAAGAGGATACAGCCGCTGTATACTGGGCCGCCTTATACAGGTACCCCGATGCCTCCTTCAAATGCAAAGCCAGGGGAAGTAAATCAGATTCCTGTAATGCCTCTGCCAGCTGGTCTGCCCATGCTTCCATGGCTCTAGCAACCCAAGCTGACGCAAATGTGGGCCTAGAGGAAGAACCCGCAGCCGCAAATATAGATTTTAGCTGGGATTCCACTCTGCGGTGATTGACATCCTGTAGGGATGCAGAACCTGGGGCTGGGAGTAAAGCGTGCTTGGCCAATCGGGCTATAGGAATATCCACTTTTGGAATGCTCTCCCAGCGAACCACATCCTCTTCCTGCAATGGATACAGGGAAGAGAACCTTTGGGAACAGAGAACCTTTTCTCCGGCTGTTTCCAGGCTCCTTCTGCGATATCTCCAAGTTCTACAGAAGGGGGAAAACGGCTAGCCCTTCTTTTGGCTTTCTTAAAAAGATTTCTGTCTCTGGGAGTCGGATCTTCCGGTTCTGGGAGATCCAACGCTTGTCTTACTGTTAAAACCAAATCGTTAATAAATTGGCTTTTAGAGCTTTCTTCCTGTCCCAACGTTAGAACTTGGTCAGGATCAGAATTAATATCCCCCTCTTCCTCTGAAAACTCCTCAGAGTCTGAAAGGACCATAAGGGTATTATCAGATCTAGGCCGCTTCCTTCTAGCAGGTGGAATATTTGGGGATTTGAGTAACTGGTTCAGTTTATCCAAACCCTTTATAAAAGCTGCGGACCATGGCGGCTCTGTGGGAACAGGGGCTTGGTCCGTCTGTAATGAGGAAGGTCCTGGTATAGACGTTCCACTGGAACCAGAGGAAGCAGGGAGGCCCAATGGTGTATTTGGATTATTAGACACCGAAGTTGCCCCACTAGACCACAATTGATTGGATTGAGAAACAATCTGTGCTAAGGAGGAAACCGACTGTGTCAGGGAGGCCACCCAGGCCGGTTCCTCTGATGGAGGGGCTGAGACCTGTTGGGTTTGCGCAGGGGGGACCCCTGCTTCAGAAACAGAGCGCCAACGGGTCCTTCTGTCCACAAGTTAATTTTACATGACATTTAGAACACGTAAAAAATATTGATTTAGGGCCCTTTCATTTATCTGACATTTCTGAATAAAGGAAGGCACACCAAACACACAGACTTAAATTGAAAAATTTTAGCTGAGTAGAGAGAAAGAGATATGATATGTATAGAGGAAAGTGTAACTACAAAAATCAACTAATCTAGATAAAAAGTTGTACTTGTAATATCTTAAACACAAAATAATATTTAAGCAGGTAGGAGAATTATAATATAACTCCTACTAGCCCTCTTGTACACAGCAATACAGAATATGTATTTAAATAAATCAGATACTTAGCCATAGGCCAAACAGGGGAGAAGTCCAACAGCAGTATCCTGGTGCTGCTCCCTCAGATCTGTTCTCTGTGCCGGGGCTTCTCCTTGGCGCCAGAAGACTGGGACAGACCATCTCTCTCTCAGGAAGGAGGGGGAGCTCTATGTGTTAACTCTCCCCCTTCAGTAGTGCTGCTTCTGCAGCAATTTAAAAAATAAAATAAATTTTCTGTAGAAGAGTAATGGAGACCTCCAGAGGAATCCAAAATGGCCGCCGTCAACTGACATATCCGATAACCGGCACTCTATGCCTGCAATGGCAGCGCCGGTTATCGGGGAGGCTCAGGAGTGACAGCGATCCGTGAGACCGCTTGTCACTCTCAATTTTAGACACCCTTTCCTCCATCTCCTTTCTTGTCCCTGTCAATGAGAACCGCTGGCTCTCATCTGACAGGGGAGCGTCTGCGCTGCTGTGCTGTGAGTGTGTCCTCTATATTAGAACACACTCCAGCCTGCTACTGGGAAAAAATGAAGTAAGAATTAAAATAATAAAATAAAAGTAATAAAATTACACTAAGCACTAAAAACACTGCCCAACTCCATGGGCACCTGAAAAAAACGGACAGGAAGAGGAAGAGGCAGGGGGATTGTAGAGGGGAGGGGTCTGTCGGCAGCACTAAAAGTTAACTAGTTAGGTGCCAACTCCCCAAGCTCCCTCCACAATCCCATGGTAAGCAGTGTCCCCCAGACTGGATAAAAGAGAAATAAGAAGTATCTCTTGACAAAATTACCAATAAAACCAAGCGGAGTTTTTTTTTCTTTAGATTTTCTGTCTAGTTTTCAATACTAATACTAATGGTTCAGCTTAGTTTCACAATGTATTATTTACGGATTAAACAAGGTTTGTTAAATTGTACATGGAATTAGGGTCGAGTACTTCTGTCAGATGGCTTTTGGAGCGCGATTGCTTGACTTACCTTCATTGCTTTGTGGAGACGTTCCGCAAAGAAAGCTGAACAGTTTTTAAGGCATTTTACTAAAAAACAGAAATTACATTCACAGTCAGTACAAGTACAGTGCTGGAGAGTGGATTTTTTTGTCCTGCACACTCATATATTTTTTTTTTAAAAAAAGGTGAGTCTCATATAATATGCAATTACTGATGACAAATGTGAGGATTAGACTCACATGACTACAGACCAATTTATTTAGCTGCATGCCAATAGTAGACCTACTGTATTATAGTAATATGAATAGAAAAACTTCAAATGGTTTAATA